>NW_027189509.1:55000-163646 GCF_040958095.1 Procambarus clarkii | reverse complement strand
TCACTGACATAATACCCTCCACCAGACCCGTCACTGGCATAATACCCTCCACCAGACCCGTCACTGGCATAATACCCTCCACCAGACCCGTCACTGACATAATACCCTCCCACCAGACCCGTCACTGACATAATACCCTCCACCAGACCCGTCACTGGTATAATACCCTCCCACCAGACCCTCCCACCAGACCCGTCACTGGCATAATACCCTCCACCAGACCCGTCACTGACATAATACCCTCCACCAGACCCGTCACTGGCATAATACCCTCCACCAGACCCGTCACTGACATAATACCCTCCACCAGACCCGTCACTGGTATAATACCCTCCCACCAGACCCTCCCACCAGACCCGTCACTGACATAATACCCTCCCACCAGACCCGTCACTGACATAATACCCTCCACCAGACCCGTCACTGGTATAATACCCTCCCACCAGACCCTCCCACCAGACCCGTCACTGGCATAATACCCTCCACCAGACCCGTCACTGACATAATACCCTCCACCAGACCCGTCACTGGCATAATACCCTCCACCAGACCCGTCACTGACATAATACCCTCCACCAGACCCGTCACTGGCATAATACCCTCCACCAGACCCGTCACTGTCATAATACCCTCCACCAGACCCGTCACTGACATAATACCCTCCCACCAGACCCGTCACTGGCATAATACCCTCCCACCAGACCCGTCACTGGCATAATACCCTCCCACCAGACCCGTCACTGACATAATACCCTCCCACCAGACCCGTCACTGGCATAATACCCTCCACCAGACCCGTCACTGACATAATACCCTCCACCAGACCCGTCACTGACATAATACCCTCCCACCAGACCCGTCACTGACATAATACCTTCCCACCAGACCCGTCACTGGCATAATACCCTCCACCAGACCCGTCACTGACATAATACCCTCCACCAGACCCGTCACTGACATAATACCCTCCACCAGACCCGTCACTGACATAATACCCTCCACCAGACCCGTGACCCGTCACTGACATAATACCCTCCACCAGACCCGTCACTGACATAATACCCTCCCACCAGACCCGTCACTGACATAATACCCTCCACCAGACCCGTCACTGACATAATACCCTCCCCCCAGACCCTCCCACCAGACCCGTCACTGGCATAATACCCTCCACCAGACCCGTCACTGACATAATACCCTCCACCAGACCCGTCACTGACATAATACCCTCCACCAGACCCTCCCACCAGACCCGTCACTGGCATAATACCCTCCCACCAGACCCGTCACTGACATAATACCCTCCACCAGACCCGTCACTGACATAATACCCTCCCACCAGACCCGTCACTGACATAATACCCTCCACCAGACCCGTCACTGGTATAATACCCTCCCACCAGACCCTCCCACCAGACCCGTCACTGGCATAATACCCTCCCACCAGACCCGTCACTGACATAATACCCTCCACCAGACCCGTCACTGACATAATACCCTCCACCAGACCCGTCACTGACATAATACCCTCCCACCAGACCCGTCACTGACATAATACCCTCCACCAGACCCGTCACTGACATAATACCCTCCCACCAGACCGTCACTGACATAATACCCTCCACCAGACCCGTCACTGACATAATACCCTCCCACCAGACCCGTCACTGACATAATACCCTCCACCAGAACCCGTCACTGACATAATACCCTCCACCAGACCCGTCACTGACATAATACCCTCCCACCAGACCCGTCACTGGACATAAATACCCTCCACCAGACCCGTCACTGACTATACCCTCCACCAGGACCCTCACTGCATAATACCAGACCCGTCACTGACATAATACCCTCCACCAGGACCCGTCACTGACATAATACCCTCCACCAGACCCGTCACTGACATAATACCCTCCACCAGACCCGTCACTGACATAATACCTCCACCAGACCCGTCACTGTACATAATACCCTCCACCAGACCCGTCACTGACATAATACCCTCCACCAGACCCGTCACTGGACATAATACCCTCCACCAGCCCCGTCACTGACATAATACCCTCCACCAGACCCGTCACTGACATAATACCCTCCACCAGACCCGTCACTGGACATAATACCCTCCACCAGACCCGTCACTGACATAATACCCTCCACCAGACCCGTCACTGACATAATACCCTCCACCAGACCCGTCACTGACATAATACCCTCCACCAGACCCGTCACTGACATAATACCCTCCACCAGACCCGTCACTGGCATAATACCCTCCACCAGACCCGTCACTGACATAATACCCTCCACCAGACCCGTCACTGACATAATACCCTCCCACCAGACCCGTCACTGGACATAATACCCTCCACCAGACCCGTCACTGACATAATACCCTCCCACAAGACCCTCCACCAGACCCGTCACTGCATAATACCCTCCACCAGACCCGTCACTGACATAATACCCTCCAACAGACCCGTCACTGACATAATACCCTCCACCAGACCCGTCACTGACATAATACCCTCCACCAGACCCGTCACTGATCATAATACCCTCCACCAGACCCGTCACTAACATAATACCCTCCACCAGACCCGTCACTGACATAATACCCTCCACCAGACCCGTCACTGACATAATACCCTCCACCAGACCCGTCACTGACATAATACCCTCCACCAGAACCCGTCACTGGTATATACCCTCACCAGACCCGTCACTGAACATAATACCCTCCACCAGACCCGTCACTGACATAATACCCTCCACCAGACCCGTCCTGACATAATACCCTCCACCAGACCCGTCACTGACATAATACCCTCCACCAGACCCGTCACTGGCATAATACCCTCCACCAGACCCGTCACTGACATAATACCCTCCCACCAGACCCGTCACTGGCATAATACCCTCCACCAGACCCGTCACTGACATAATACCCTCCACCAGACCCGTCACTGACATAATACCCTCCACCAGACCCGTCACTGACATAATACCCTCCCACCAGACCCGTCACTGGCATAATACCCTCCCACCAGACCCGTCACTGGCATAATACCCTCCCACCAGACCCGTCACTGACATAATACCCTCCACCAGACCCGTCACTGACATAATACCCTCCACCAGACCCGTCACTGACATAATACCCTCCACCAGACCCGTCACTGACATAATACCCTCCCACCAGACCCGTCACTGGCATAATACCCTCCACCAGACCCGTCACTGGCATAATACCCTCCCACCAGACCCGTCACTGACATAATACCCTCCCACCAGATCCGTCACTGACATAATACCCTCCCACCAGACCCGTCACTGACATAATACCCTCCACCAGACCCGTCACTAGTAGTAGGGTGGACGACTCACAGGTACCTTTTTTTTTTGGGGAGAGGACCCCTGTGAGTTGTACGACTCACAGGTACCTTTTTTTTTTGGGGAGAGGACCCCTGTGAGTTGTACGACTCACAGGTACCTTTTTTTTTCTGGAAATTCACGTGTAGCGCTTTAGGGTTTTCAGGTGAATTTGGGGAGTCACAGATTTGGAATTAGGGAATTCTTATAATGAAAAATAATGTCATATGAGTTTGTTAAAGTTCTTATGAGAAAAATAATTTCCAAGACATAGAAGTTTGTTAAGGCCTTATGGGACAAATTCAAGTAATGTATGTAGCTCTTTAGGGCTTCCAGGAGAACTCTACGGACATGTTTTACATGTTTTCAACTTACAAAATCCGTCTGTGTAAGCCATAGTTTTCATGTAAATTTAGAAATTCGTGTTTGTGAGCCAGGGTTTTCAGGGTTTCGTACATCACACCCCCCTCCCTCCCCCCTTACCTCGCAATCTCTCGCGTCACCTTTATTTACTTTACGCCCGGCCAGCCAGTCGGCTCGTATCTTATCTTATCTTCTCCATAATATCTGGACCGTCCCTCCTCTCTCTCTCTCTCTCTCCTTTCATTCAGTTCAGTTCAACTATTTTCCAACATCGTATGTTTGCTCCTTTTCATTAAGCAAGTCAGTTTTACACAAATAAATCATGTTAGTAAGCATGTTCTAGCTCACGTTCCCCCACCTTAGTCCCCTGTCGTATAATGAATACTATCATTCCAATCCCTCTAAAATTTAAAAATAATCATATTTCAAGTGTAGTTCAATACAGTAATTTAGTTACCAAGCTCCAGCGCTTGTCCTCCGCCTTAGCTCTCTCTCGTATCTTCGTTAGTAACAGTCCAATTTCCCTGAAATTTTTACCCTCTGTATTTCAGGCTCCGTAAATAAGATCAAAACAGTTATCGAGCTCCAGCGCTTGTCCCCCACCTTAGTTCGTTTATACAAGATCGTTAGTAACAGTCCAATTTCCCTGAAATTTTTACCCTCTGTATTTCAGACACCGTAAATAAAATCAAGTCAGTTATCGAGCTCCAGCTCTCGTCCCCACCTTAGTTCTCCTTCGTATCTTTGTAAATAACCCATCAATTTCCCTGAAATTTTTACCCTCTGTATTTCAGACATAGTAAATATGAAGTAAACAATTATAAAACTCTAGCTCTTGTCCTCTGTCCAAGTTCACTCCGGTAAATTCAGTACTCTCAGTCCAAATCCCCCTGAGATTTAAACACCCAACTACATTTTCAGACATAGTAAATAAAACCCAGTTCAGTTATCAAGTTTCAACTCTTGTGCCCCAGCTTAGTTCATTTTGTACAAGTTCTTTATTTCCAACTAAATCATCCTAAGATTTAAGAACACCTTATTTTCTAACGTAGTAAAATTAATCAGGGCATTAACCAAGCTCCATTCCCTCAGCCTTAGATCATCAGACATAAATATTTTCGATCAAGTCCGTCTCCAGCTTAACTCTTACCCTTTCCCTCCCTTACCTTCTCATCCCCAACGTACCCAAACCTTCAATAATCGTACTGTATTTGCATATTTTCTCTATATTCAGCTGTGTTCTTCGTATTCTCATCCGTGTTCACTCCATGTTCTTCAAATGTTCACAGTCCCATTCAGTTCATATTTTCACAAGTATCTCCATTTTTTCTGTAATCTTTCTCTTAGTCTCATTATGTTCTCTACAAATTCTAGTCATATTTTCTATGTTTTCATATGTTCTCTGTATAACTTTTATATATTTTTTATTTTTTTTTTCTTTCAATATTCATGTTCCTCTACAAGTTCATGTTCCTCACAAGATCACTTCGTTTTTCACCTTCACTTACATGTTTTCTACATTCTTTTGTCATATTCTCCATGTTCTTCACAAGTCCATTGTTCATTCTTTGTAATCCCTATTCTCCTTATCATGTTTTCATGTTCTCTGTAAGTTCATATTCCCAGCATGTTCACTGTATTCATCAACTTTTCTTACATATGTTCTTTGCCATGTTCCCCATATGTTCTCTGGGTTTTTCCCCTTACATGTTATTTAACGTTCCTTAACTAAAAAAATCTTTCGCCAATCAACTAAAAACATAGTCACTTTCGTCATTTCTCAACTAAACCTATTATCCAGTCAACTAAAAATAGTCAGAAATAGCCTCGTTCAACACTGTTCTTAACTAAAACAACCTTTCTCTTAGCTAAAAATTGTCAAAGGAAACTTCTTTCAGCACTTTCTTAACAGCCGCTATGTTTCATCAGGAAAAAATTGTCAAAGGAAACTTTCCAAAACTGTTCATAACTAGCTTTTATCCATCGTCAATCAACTAAATAATAACTTTCATCATTTCTTAACTAAACTTATTCCCCAGTCATCAGAAAATAACCGTGTTCTTCATGTTTCATTGTCATTTCATAACTAAAATTATCCATCAATCAACAGAAAAAGTCATATTCATCATTTCGTAACAGCCATTATGTTTTCGTCAAGAAAGAAAATATAGTCAAACATATCTATCATCGTCGTTCTTAACTGACATTTATACTTTGTGGAGCACTAAAAAATAGTCAAATGTAACTTTTTCAACACTTTCGTAACTAAAATTATATGTCGCTAAGTAAGAAAAATTGTCAAAGGAATCTTTCCAGCACTGTTCTTAACTAAACTTATTCCCCAGTCATCAGAAAATAACCGTGTTCTTCATGTTTCATTGTCATTTCATAACTAAATTATCCATCAATCAACAGAAAAAGCCATGTTCATCATGTTTTGTCTTTTTGCTTAACTAAAATTATGTTTTGTCAAGTAAGAAAAAATAACCAAAGATATCTTTCATCGCTGTTCTTAACTGACATTATACTTTGGGGAGCACAAAAATAGTCTCCCTCGTCATGTTTTGTCTTTTTCCTTAACTAAAGTATTCATCAGTCAACTAAAAAAATAGTTGCTTCATCATGTTTCCTTGTCATTTCTTAACTGAAATATCACTTCTCTCATTTAAAATAGTCATGTGTAGCCTCTTTCCAACACTGTTCTTAACTAAAGTAACCTTTCACTTCGCTAAAATAGTCATATTCGTCATTGTTCCTAACTAAAATTATATGTCGTTAAGTAAGAAATATAGTCAAAGACTCTCTTCGAGACATCAAGGACTTACTCAAAGACATCAAAGTTGCACTCAAAGACATCCTTTGAGACATCAAAGACATCCTTTAAGACTTCAATGGGACTCTTCGAGATATCAAAAGACACTCTCAAACACTCAAAAATTTACTTGCATCCTCAAAGTTATTCTCAGAGGCATAAAAGTCATTCTCAGAGCTATCAAATTATTCTCGATGTCATCAAAAAGTATTTCTCGTTCATCAAAGTTAATCTCAGAGTTAACAAAGGTAATCTCTAACTCACTCTCGTACATCAAAGTTGTTTCAAAGACATCAAAGTTAATCTCAGAGTTATCCAAAGATATTCTCATGTCCACAAAAGTTATTCTGAGTTATAAGTCTATCAAAGTTAATCTCAAACATCTCCGTTCATAAAAGTTATTCTCTAAGAGCTATCAAAAGTTATTCTCAGTCATCAAAGTTATTCCAAGAGACGTCAAAGTTAATCCAAGGAAACATCATCTTTCATCAAAGATATTCTCTCTAAGCCATCAATGTTCTTCTCAAAGACATAAAAGTTATTCTCTGTCATCAAAAAGTTATTCTCTGAGCTAACAAAATACTACTCATGTTCTCAAAGACATTCTCCAATTCATCAAAGTTGTTTCAAAGACATCAAAGTTAATCTCAGAGTTATCGAAAGTTATTCTCAGTCATGATATGTTATTCTCTAACTCACTTCCATTCATCAAAGACATTCTCTAAGCCCTCAAAGTTATTCTCTAAGACAACAAAGTCATTCCCAGAGTCATCAAAAAGTTATTCTTCGAAACATAAAATTTGCTCTGTAAGATATCTTCGTTCATCAAACTTATTCTCAGAGATATCTAAAGTTATTCTCAGAACAATCAAAAGTTATTCTAAGACAACAAAGTTATTCTCAGAGCTACCCAAAGCTATTCTCAGAGTCACCTTCGTTCGTCAGAGAAACTTTCAAAACATCTTTGTTCATCAAACTTGTTTTCAAAGTCATCAAAGTTATTCAAAGAGCTAACAAAAGTTATTCTCTAAGTAACCTTTCGTTCATCAGAGAAGCTTTCTAAGACATCTTCGTTCATCAATGTTGATCTCTAAGTCACCTTGGTTCACCGAAGAAACTCTCCTTCTTCCATCAAGTTATACTTTAAGACAACATTGTTGTTCTCTAAGACATCTTCAGGCATAAAATTTCTCTCCAAATGTAACTAGTTCAGCTTTTCATATCAAACTTACACTTCTGTTAAATATATTTTCTTAGACATTTTACCTTTTAAACTGTTCTCTGAACTACACTGTTCAAACCTACGTAACCTATCCTCTCCACCCAATGTTACTTAGTTAACGTAACGTTCCTAAACCTAACTTTACCTATCCTAACATAACTTACCTTACCTTACCTATCTTACCTAACTTTACCTATCTTACCTAACTTAACCTGCATAACCTAACTTTACCTATGTTACCTTACCTTACCTATCTTACCTAACATAACCTAACTTTACCTATGTTACCTTACCTTACCTACCGTTCCTAACTTATCCTGCTTAAACTATCTTACCTAACTTTACCTATGTTACCTTACCTTACCTACCTTTCCTAACTTAACCTGCTTAACCTATCTTACCTAACTTTACCTATGTTACCTTACCTTACCTAACTTATCCTGCTTAACCTAACTTACCTACATTACCTAACTTAACTTTCATAACCTAACTTTACCTATCCTAACATAACTTACCTTACCTTCCCTATCTTACCTAACTTTACCTATCCTAACATAACTTACCTTACCTTCCCTAACTTAACCTAACTTACCTACATTACCTAACTTAACTTTCATAACCTAACTTTACCTATCCTAACATAACTTACCTTACCTTCCCTATCTTACCTAACTTTACCTATCCTAACATAACTTACCTTACCTTCCCTAACTTAACCTAACTTTACCTATCCTAACTTAACTTACCTTTCATAACCTAACTTTACCTATCCTATCCTAACCTAACTTGTCTTACCTAACTTAATCTTACATTCCCAAACTGATGTATCCTAACTTATCTAGTCCAACCAGACATGCTCTAACTTACATAAGTATTCCTTCTTGTCTTTGTGTTTCGTCAATCATTGTCTCATATTCATTTACTCATTTCATTAGTTAATTTCTCAAATGGACGTTTTTGCATTTCAAGTGTTATTTGTTTAAGATTGGGTATTTAACCATTTCAAAGGTTTTTCTTATATATGGGAACTTACTCGTTTCAAGGGTCAATTTCTCAAATGGTCATTTTTGCAGATCAAGGGTTATTTGTTAAAGTTCATCAAGTTGCTCATAAGTTGTATTTATTATGTTTGTTATCATTTATTCTTATTCCCCAACCCCTTAACCTAACCTCTTGTAATCTTAGTGTATTTAGTAGGTTCTATCTTATGTTCTTATTCCCCAACCCTTTAACCTAACCTTTCAGATGTAGTTTTGTTTCTCCTTTTTGTATATTTTTACCCAAACCATCTTTCCTTATTTACTTTGTTTTCACATATAAGTTCATTCTTTCATAGTAATAATAAAAATTACAATAGTAAAGAATCAGATCTACTAAGACTTGAAATTGAGAAACAAGAGCTCAAGGGAGTGAGAGCATGAAAGAAGAGCAAGGAGTAAGAGAGAGGGGGCGGAAGAAAATGGGACCAAAGAAGAGAGAATGAGAGAGAGTGTGGGCATGGGAGCACTAAGACTTGAATTGAGAAAAATAAAAACTAAGTGAATGAGAGTGAGGGTGTGAGAATGGGAGCATTAAGACTTGAATTTGAGAAGAGAGCATTTGAGCAAATGAGGGAGAGAGAGGGGGAGGAAGAGAGAGAATAAGGGAGAGAGATAGAAAAGGAGGGTTAGAAGGAGTAGGAGAATCAAAGTAAAGAAGGAAAGATGGTTTGGGTAAAAATATACAAAAAGGAGAAACAAAACTACATCTGAAAGGTTAGGAAAAGGATAATATATTCAACAAACTACATCTGAAAGGTTAGGTTAAAGGGTTGGGGAATAAGAACATAAGATAGAACCTACTAAATACACTAAGATTACAAGAGGTTAGGTTAAGGGGTTGGGGAATAAGAATAAATGATAACAAACATAATAAATACAACTTATGAGCAACTTGATGAACTTTAACAAATAACCCTTAATCTGCAAAAATGACCATTTGAGAAATTGACCCTTGAAACGAGTAAGTTCCCAGATATAAGAAAAACCTTTGAAATGGTTAAATACCCAATCTTAAACAAATAACACTTGAAATGCAAAAACGTCCATTTGAGAAATTAACTAATGAAATGAGTAAATGAATATGAGACAATGATTGACGAAACACAAAGACAAGAAGGAATACTTATGTAAGTTAGAGCATGTCTGGTTGGACTAGATAAGTTAGGATACATCAGTTTGGGAATGTAAGATTAAGTTAGGTAAGACAAGTTAGGTTAGGATAGGATAGGTAAAGTTAGGTTATGAAAGGTAAGTTAAGTTAGGATAGGTAAAGTTAGGTTAAGTTAGGGAAGGTAAGGTAAGTTATGTTAGGATAGGTAAAGTTAGGTAAGATAGGGAAGGTAAGGTAAGTTATGTTAGGATAGGTAAAGTTAGGTTATGAAAGTTAAGTTAGGTAATGTAGGTAAGTTAGGTTAAGTTAGGGAAGGTAAGGTAAGTTATGTTAGGATAGGTAAAGTTAGGTAAGATAGGGAAGGTAAGGTAAGTTATGTTAGGATAGGTAAAGTTAGGTTATGAAAGTTAAGTTAGGTAATGTAGGTAAGTTAGGTTAAGCAGGATAAGTTAGGTAAGGTAAGGTAACATAGGTAAAGTTAGGTAAGATAGGTTAAGCAGGTTAAGTTAGGAAAGGTAGGTAAGGTAAGGTAACATAGGTAAAGTTAGGTAAGATAGTTTAAGCAGGATAAGTTAGGAACGGTAGGTAAGGTAAGGTAACATAGGTAAAGTTAGGTTATGTTAGGTAAGATAGGTAAGGTAAGGTAACATAGGTAAAGTTAGGTTATGCAGGTTAAGTTAGGTAAGATAGGTAAAGTTAGGTAAGATAGGTAAGGTAAGGTAAGTTATGTTAGGATAGGTAAAGTTAGGTTTAGGAACGTTACGTTAACTAAGTAACATTGGGTGGAGAGGATAGGTTACGTAGGTTTGAACAGTGTAGTTCAGAGAACAGTTTAAAAGGTAAAATGTCTAAGAAAATATATTTAACAGAAGTGTAAGTTTGATATGAAAAGCTGAACTAGTTACATTTGGAGAGAAATTTTATGCCTGAAGATGTCTTAGAGAACAACAATGTTGTCTTAAAGTATAACTTGATGGAAGAAGGAGAGTTTCTTCGGTGAACCAAGGTGACTTAGAGATCAACATTGATGAACGAAGATGTCTTAGAAAGCTTCTCTGATGAACGAAAGGTTACTTAGAGAATAACTTTTGTTAGCTCTTTGAATAACTTTGATGACTTTGAGAATAACCTTGATAGCTCTGGGAATAACTTTTATGATTTTGAGAACATCTTTGATGTCTTGGAGAACAACATTGATGATTAGAGAACAACTTTGATGTCTCTGAGAATAACTTTTATAACATAGAAATTAACTTTAGATGTCTCTGAAAATATCTTTGATTACTTCGAGAATAACATTTGATGACTCTGAGAATAACTTTTATGTCTTACATAATAACTTTAGATGTCTCTGAAAATAACTTTGATGAAAAAAGATGTCTTAGATTAACTTTTGATGACTTTGAAAACAAGTTTGATGAACAAAGATGTTTTGGAAAGTTTCTCTGAGGAACGAAGGTAACTTAGAGATTAACTTTATGATTTAGAGAACATCTTTGATGTCTTAGAGAACAAGATTGATGTCTTAGAGAACAACTTGGATGAACAAAGATGTCTTAGAAAGCTTCTCTGATGAACGAAAAGATACTTAGAGATTAACTTTGATGACTCTGAGAATAACTTTTATGTCTTAGAGAACAACTTTGATGAGCAAGATTAACTTTAGATGTCTCTGAGAATAACTTTTATAACATAGAAATTAACTTTAGATGTCTCTGAAAATATCTTTGATGACTTCGAGAATAACATTTGATGACTCTGAGAACAAGTTTGATAGCTCTGAGAATAACTTTAGATGTCTCTGAAAATAACTTTGATGAAAGAAGATGTCTTAGATTAACTTTTGATGACTTTGAAAACAAGTTTGATGAACAAAGATGTTTTGAAAGTTTCTCTGACGAACGAAGGTGACTCTGAGAATAGCTTTGGGTAGCTCTGAGAATAACTTTGTTGTCTTAGAATAACTTTTGATTGTTCTGAGAATAACTTTAGATATCTCTGAGAATAAGTTTGATGAACGAAGATATCTTACAGAGCAAATTTTATGTTTCGAAGAATAACTTTTTGATGACTCTGGGAATGACTTTGTTGTCTTAGAGAATAACTTTGAGGGCTTAGAGAATGTCTTTGATGAATGGAAGTGAGATAGAGAATAACATATCATGACTGAGAATAACTTTTGATAACTCTGAGATTAACTTTGATGTCTTTGAAACAACTTTGATGAATTGGAGAATGTCTTTGAGAACATGAGTAGTATTTTGTTAGCTCAGAGAATAACTTTTTGATGACATAGAGAATAACTTTTATGTCTTTGAGAAGAACATTGATGGCTTAGAGAGAATATCTTTGATGAAAGATGATGTCTTGGATTAACTTTGACGTCTCTTGGAATAACTTTGATGACTGAGAATAACTTTTGATAGCTCTTAGAGAATAACTTTTATGAACGGAGATGTTTGAGATTAACTTTGATAGACTTATAACTCAGAATAACTTTTGTGGACATGAGAATATCTTTGGATAACTCTGAGATTAACTTTGATGTCTTTGAAACAACTTTGATGTACGAGAGTGAGTTAGAGATTACCTTTGTTAACTCTGAGATTAACTTTGATGAACGAGAAAATACTTTTTGATGACATCGAGAATAATTTGATAGCTCTGAGAATGACTTTTATGCCTCTGAGAATAACTTTGAGGATGCAAGTAAATTTTTGAGTGTTTGAGAGTGTCTTTTGATATCTCGAAGAGTCCCATTGAAGTCTTAAAGGATGTCTTTGATGTCTCAAAGGATGTCTTTGAGTGCAACTTTGATGTCTTTGAGTAAGTCCTTGATGTCTCGAAGAGAGTCTTTGACTATATTTCTTACTTAACGACATATAATTTTAGTTAGGAACAATGACGAATATGACTATTTTAGCGAAGTGAAAGGTTACTTTAGTTAAGAACAGTGTTGGAAAGAGGCTACACATGACTATTTTAAATGAGAGAAGTGATATTTCAGTTAAGAAATGACAAGGAAACATGATGAAGCAACTATTTTTTTAGTTGACTGATGAATACTTTAGTTAAGGAAAAAGACAAAACATGACGAGGGAGACTATTTTTGTGCTCCCCAAAGTATAATGTCAGTTAAGAACAGCGATGAAAGATATCTTTGGTTATTTTTTCTTACTTGACAAAACATAATTTTAGTTAAGCAAAAAGACAAAACATGATGAACATGGCTTTTTCTGTTGATTGATGGATAATTTTAGTTATGAAATGACAATGAAACATGAAGAACACGGTTATTTTCTGATGACTGGGGAATAAGTTTAGTTAAGAACAGTGCTGGAAAGATTCCTTTGACAATTTTTCTTACTTAGCGACATATAATTTTAGTTACGAAAGTGTTGAAAAAGTTACATTTGACTATTTTTTAGTGCTCCACAAAGTATAAATGTCAGTTAAGAACGACGATGATAGATATGTTTGACTATATTTTCTTTCTTGACGAAAACATAATGGCTGTTACGAAATGATGAATATGACTTTTTCTGTTGATTGATGGATAATTTTAGTTATGAAATGACAATGAAACATGAAGAACACGGTTATTTTCTGATGACTGGGAATAAGTTTAGTTAAGAAATGATGAAAGTTATTATTTAGTTGATTGACGATGGATAAAAGCTAGTTATGAACAGTTTTGGAAAGTTTCCTTTGACAATTTTTTCCTGATGAAACATAGCGGCTGTTAAGAAAGTGCTGAAAGAAGTTTCCTTTGACAATTTTTAGCTAAGAGAAAGGTTGTTTTAGTTAAGAACAGTGTTGAACGAGGCTATTTCTGACTATTTTTAGTTGACTGGATAATAGGTTTAGTTGAGAAATGACGAAAGTGACTATGTTTTTAGTTGATTGGCGAAAGATTTTTTTAGTTAAGGAACGTTAAATAACATGTAAGGGGAAAAACCCAGAGAACATATGGGGAACATGGCAAAGAACATATGTAAGAAAAGTTGATGAATACAGTGAACATGCTGGGAATATGAACTTACAGAGAACATGAAAACATGATAAGGAGAATAGGGATTACAAAGAATGAACAATGGACTTGTGAAGAACATGGAGAATATGACAAAAGAATGTAGAAAACATGTAAGTGAAGGTGAAAAACGAAGTGATCTTGTGAGGAACATGAACTTGTAGAGGAACATGAATATTGACAAAGAACACAAAATATGGAAGTTAGCATGAATATTGAGTATAAAAGTTATACAGAGAACATATGAAAACATAGAAAATATGACTAGAATTTGTAGAGAACATAATGAGACTAAGAGAAAGATTACAGAAAAAATGGAGATACTTGTGAAAATATGAACTGAATGGGACTGTGAACATTTGAAGAACATGGAGTGAACACGGATGAGAATACGAAGAACACAGTGAATATAGAGAAAATATGCAAATACAGTACGATTATTGAAGGTTTGGGTACGTTGGGGATGAGAAGGTAAGGGAGGGAAAGGGTAAGAGTTAAGCTGGAGACGGACTTGATCGAAAATATTTATGTCTGATGATCTAAGGCTGAGGGAATGGAGCTTGGTTAATGCCCTGATTAATTTTACTACGTTAGAAAATAAGGTGTTCTTAAATCTTAGGATGATTTAGTTGGAAATAAAGAACTTGTACAAAATGAACTAAGCTGGGGCACAAGAGTTGAAACTTGATAACTGAACTGGGTTTTATTTACTATGTCTGAAAATGTAGTTGGGTGTTTAAATCTCAGGGGGATTTGGACTGAGAGTACTGAATTTACCGGAGTGAACTTGGACAGAGGACAAGAGCTAGAGTTTTATAATTGTTTACTTCATATTTACTATGTCTGAAATACAGAGGGTAAAAATTTCAGGGAAATTGATGGGTTATTTACAAAGATACGAAGGAGAACTAAGGTGGGGACGAGAGCTGGAGCTCGATAACTGACTTGATTTTATTTACGGTGTCTGAAATACAGAGGGTAAAAATTTCAGGGAAATTGGACTGTTACTAACGATCTTGTATAAACGAACTAAGGTGGGGGACAAGCGCTGGAGCTCGATAACTGTTTTGATCTTATTTACGGAGCCTGAAATACAGAGGGTAAAAATTTCAGGGAAATTGGACTGTTACTAACGAAGATACGAGAGAGAGCTGAGGCGGAGGACAAGCGCTGGAGCTTGGTAACTAAATTACTGTATTGAACTACACTTGAAATATGATTATTTTTAAATTTTAGAGGGATTGGAATGATAGTATTCATTATACGACAGGGGACTAAGGTGGGGGAACGTGAGCTAGAACATGCTTACTAACATGATTTATTTGTGTAAAACTGACTTGCTTAATGAAAAGGAGCAAACATACGATGTTGGAAAATAGTTGAACTGAACTGAATGAAAGGAGAGAGAGAGAGAGAGAGGAGGGACGGTCCAGATATTATGGAGGAGATAAGATAAGATACGAGCCGACTGGCTGGCCGGGCGTAAAGTAAATAAAGGTGACGCGAGAGATTGCGAGGTAAGGGGGGAGGGAGGGGGGTGTGATGTACGAAACCCTGAAAACCCTGGCTCACAAACACGAATTTCTAAATTTACATGAAAACTATGGCTTACACAGACGGATTTTGTAAGTTGAAAACATGTAAAACATGTCCGTAGAGTTCTCCTGGAAGCCCTAAAGAGCTACATACATTACTTGAATTTGTCCCATAAGGCCTTAACAAACTTCTATGTCTTGTGTTGGGGGTTTCACCTCTCTATTATTCCCTACCCTTACTCTGGGGTGAGCAATAGTTATGCTCAAGGTAACTCACCGTAGCCCTGCGGGTCTTCCCTCGATCCTCACGGCGCCACTGCACGCCAGGAGAGTCTCCCAGTCAATCTTAACGGCCTCTTATTAAGAAAGAGTGAGAACACGACTCGATCACATCGACCGTCGTGTGCCCTCCCCAACAATAGGGCTCTACGGTTAAACACAAGGTCGCCAACTGGTGTTTAAGGTGGCCAGTAACACCCTCAGTGGACTGGTGTATTCAGTGGTAGCCTTGGCAAGGTCACACTCAAAGATCAGGAATCAGGCAGGTACTTATTGTTATCACTCTATATTTACCAGTATAATATAGCCACAAGATCAATGGAGGGGATGATAAAAACCAAAGAGAGTTTTGTATTTTACTTAAAATGTATGAAAGATGTCACAAGCCAAACAATAATCAATAAATCAACTGATCCTGACTCGGCCGGTAATTCCCACGGATATTATGCGACCGCTAGAGGGCAACACTCTCCCCTCCTCATCAAGTGTCAAGAACAGCTGATCGCAATGGACTCTCCGCGCGAAATTTGCTTGTTTGCTAGATTCACGCGCGCGGTTTCTTTAAATTCTCCAATATTACTAGAAACTCGCACACTCGATATTGGCACAAATAAACCGAATTACTTAGTTACACTGTACTCAGGCTCAAACAGTCTTTTCTACAATCAATTCTACAATGATTCACTGTAATGGCTTCACATTGTTATTTATCCAACAATATATTATGAAATATTAACACTGGAGTTTTCAGTACTTTCTCTCGTGGGCGATAACGCAATAATTCACTGTACTCACAAATGATTATTCACTGAATGAACATAGACATATATATGGTATATAAATCAATCATCAATACATGGAAAATAAATAGTTTCTGGGCACATAGCCTAACCTCCAAATACTGGCATAATCTTATATATAATTTACCACTATATGTTCATATCAAAATCTATAGAAAGATATACACAACACAGTAAATTTATCACTGGTTCCTGGTGCCTGTACACACCAATAATCAACATGAATATTACAAGTACTCTTGATAGTACTGTCTAGCACCTGGTGCTTTACCATGACATAGGTGAGACTTGCTCACGACATATAAAATCTTCAGGCTAGATAATATAGCCAAATAATATAGCTAACTAAAGGGGAATGGGGAGGGAACTAGAACCACCTACTTCACCCTATCCTCCGATGAGAGTCGAGATGTAGCTCCTGGTCCTCGTGTCGGGAACGCCCCCACACTACACGTCGTCGTGTCCTACCAGAGCCTCTCGTCGTCCCACCGTTTAGCGCGTCGTCTCCGTGCCTCCTCACTGCAGGTCCGTCCTCCTCCTTGACTTCTTGAAGGTTGGAGTCGGTCTCCTGGCCGTCGTCTTCTCCCAGCAACGGCTGTCGCCTACGTCTCAGCTACAGTCGTTCGGTTTCCCCAAATAGTCCTCTCTTCCTCAGCTACCCAGTGGCTCTGTCAGCCACTACGCTGTCACGAACTGGTGAATTGCCACAGACGTCAACATACGTCACTGCACGGCTTCACTGCTACTGGCACAGTACCTGACTGGAGCACTTGTTGCTCAAATAACCGTCAATTCCCTCTTCTGGTTCAACACATGAACTAGGGAAGACTTCTCAGAGTACTGGCGGACTTCAGGTGACGCGTAAATCCACGGTAGTGGGAAACAGCTGTCCGACAGACAGGACCACTCGTCGCACGTCCGACCTCTATGACGTGTCGTGTCTGACTGATGGCGCCAGCCCGGCGCGCTGGCCGGACCCCCTTCCTTCGTGACGTCACTTTGCTACGGGAGGTTTTCATTGGCTCCCGGTGCCACATTGCTGTCGGTGACCAATCCGGTGCCACTGACGTCACACGGTTTTGGCGGGAGATCAGGGAAGCCAGCGCCATCTTGGCTCCCTAAAGGGCCTAAACCACAGGCCAAAATATTACTATTTCACAAATTTCTCGGCTCTCCGAGAACACTTCACTCTCTCCCATATATCAAATTGTAGCCTGCAACGTAGAGAACGCTTGGGAAAAGTAGACATGACTCTTACTGCAGGCGTGGGAGAATTATAAGGGGGGGAACTCCGTCACATACCCCTCCCCTTAAAATAAGAGTCATGTCTGTTAGTGTATGCGGGATAGGGCGTCCGCTACTACGTCGTCCTTCCCTTGATGTGCTTGATCCTTGTCAGACTCTCAGTGCGGGTGAGACTGGTGCCGTCCGCCCTGGACCACTTACTTTCCTCCTCCGGGAGTTCTCGGTCCCTCGGTACACTCAGACCCGTCTTCCGCTGGGTTTCTCGGGACATCGTTCCGTCCTGCTTGTCGGCTCTTCCTTCCACAGTGAAGAAAGGTCTCAGGCGGTCTGCGCGACACACCTGTTTCTTTCGGGGTCCATCCGGCTTCCCAATCTCGTACGACACTGGACCCAACCGTCGCAGCACTCGGTACGGTCTCTTGAACCGCGACTGGTCACTCTACCTTTACCTGGCAGCACAACCATTACTTTGGATCCGGCCTGAAAATCCTCTGCGCAGCTCTCCTGTCGTACCACTCCGACATCTTACGTTGCGCCTTCTTCAGGAGTTTCCTAGCCAGTTCTTCGCTCGTGAGACGTTCTTTGAACTTCTGGACATATTTATTCACCGTTCCCACGGTCGCTCCTGGTCCATCGTTCCTTCATCATGAATAGCATGGCATATATAATATAGATAAATGGAAAGTAAGCCTTCTCAGGACCCACACGTCCTCCTTCGGCCTTACTAACCAATTCGGGGAACTCCTCCTGCTGTAACTCTCCGAGACGAGCGCGGTTTACCCCTGGAGAACCGGTGAGTGTCACCTGCAACTCACCATTCGGGCTACTTTCGCCCCTCCACTCGTTCTCTGGGTCCTACGCAGAGGTTATCTGTTCCCAGGCTGTCAGTCGACTCCTCAGCCCCATCAGATCACAACCTCTTGGTTCTTCGCGTTGTCTCGGTGTCACAGTACAAACTGGGATCGTCCACCGGTGCGATTCCCTTCTCGTCCCCACAGGCGTTCAACTCTCCGCCTGCCTCCATGCATTGTTCTATGCACTCTTCGCCTTTCACGAGATGTGGGAGGACGTATCCTCCACACGCGTCATTCCCCAAGATGACCTGTGCCTCCATCTTGGGCATTGATGTACAGACTCCCACCTCTAGGGTCTGGCAGCCATATTCGGAATTTAAAGTTACCTGGTGTAGGGGCATCCTCACTGGGCCTCCCACAGTGGTCACACTTGCCACCCCCACACTGGTGCTCTTGTAACCCTCAGGGGAACAGGGTTTCACTTACCAGGGTAAAGTCAGCCCCGGTGTCTCTTAGCATCTTCACGGGGATGGGGTCTGCGACCCCCATCCTTACGGTTCCTTGACACATAAATGGGTGAACTTGCTTCTCCCCACTCAGCGCGGGTTCATCCCGCACTCTCTCGGCCCTCTGGTCCTCGAACATCACTAAAGCAACGTGTCCCCGCTGCTTAGGGCGTCTGCATTCCCGCGCGACGTGTCCGGGTATTCCGCAGTTGTAGCAGCGGCCCCTCGGCGGAGACCATCCGCCACCGCTCGCCTTAGCACTGCCTCCAGAGGCCGTCGCACCCTGTGTCTTTCCCGAACCGCTTGTTGACTCCTTGGTCGCAACAACAGCTCCCGAGCTCTCCGCATGGTTCTTCTTGATCGGTTCTACAGCACCTTTTGATCCTCGGGTGTTCCAACTTGAGAGGTGGGATTTGGGGGAACTCGCTCCTGTCCTCCATCCGTCCGTCCTTCTATAACTCCTATCGTTTCCGACGTATGCGGGTGGTCGGTTCTGTCCCTCTCGGCGTGGGCGTAGCGCTTCTTCTAACATGTCGGCCCGGTCGGCTGCGGCCCTCAGGTCCTTTATGTCCGCCTCCTTTACCCTCATCCTGATCTCAGGAGAGAGCACGGACATAAACTTTTCCATGGCCATTAGTTCCTTGACCTCTTCGACCGACCTTGCTTCTTCAGAGTCCAGCCACTTAAGGAGCTTTCTTTCAATGTCCCTCGCCGTCTCCCGCATACGATTTTCCTGGCAACCGGGTACATTCTCTAAACTCTTTCTGTAACACTCTGGCGTGAGCTTAAAGGAACGGAGCACAGCTCGTTTTACCGCATAGTAGTTAGTGCATTCTTGGAAATCGAGCATAGTGAAGGCTTCACGAGCTTCACCTGTGAGCCTCCCTTGGACCAACTCCGCCCACTCCGCCCTCGGCCACCTCTTCATAGCAGCAACTCTCTCAAAGTGATCAAAGAAACTTTCGGCTTCACTAGGCACAAAGACCGGCAGGTCTCGTTCCCTCACTCGTCGGTCTTCCTGTGGCGGGGCATGGGCACCTAGTCCCAGTTCAGCTCGCTTCAGCTCCACCTCCTTGTTGGCTTCTATTTCCTGTTGTCTCAGCCCTCGCTCGTGTTCTTCCCTGCGTAACTGTGCTTCTCGTTCCTCACGCTGCATCTGTGCTTCTCGCTCCTCACGCTTCATCTGTGCCTCTTCTCTCCTCAGCTGCGCTTCTGCTTCTCGCTCTTCTCTGCGCTGCTGAGCCTCTGCTTCTCGCTCTTCTCTGCGCTGCTGAGCCTCTGCTTCTCGCTCTTCTCTGCGCTGCTGTGCCTCTAGCTGCAGCTTCATTATTTCCAGCTTAATGCTGTGCCTGCTGCCGCTGGATCCCCTGCTGCTTCCACCAATACTCAAGTGTTCACCCTCACTGGCAGGTGTTTGGGGCCGTTCCTCCTCCAAAGCTTCGTCTCGAGCCTTTAGCTGAGCCATTATCTCTAGTCTTCTTTCACCAACTCGGGCAGATTTCAGCTTTATTCCAAAATGATCCGCTATAGCCTGTAACTGTGCCTTGGTGCACTCTTGCAGCACCTGTTCGTCTCTAGAGTCAATAAACCTGGTTACTTTATCATCCTCCATCTTGTGCTATGAGTGTTAACCTGCACCTGATCTCTAACACCACTGCCAAGTACCACCACTGCAACCTTTACTCCGATCTATATCCTGGCAAGGTCGCCAATGTTGGGGTTTTACCTCTCTATTATTCCCTACCCTTACTCTGGGGTGAGCAATAGTTATGCTCAAGGTAACTCACCGTAGCCCTGCGGGTCTTCCCTCGATCCTCACGGCGCCACTGCACGCCAGGAGAGTCTCCCAGTCAATCTTAACGGCCTCTTATTAAGAAAGAGTGAGAACACGACTCGATCACATCGACCGTCGTGTGCCCTCCCCACAATAGGCTCTACGGTTAAACACAAGGTCGCCAACTGGTGTTTAAGGTGGCCAGTAACACCCTCAGTGGACTGGTGTATTCAGTGGTAGCCTTGGCAAGGTCACACTCAAAGATCAGGAATCAGGCGGGTACTTATTGTTATCACTCTATATTTACCAGTATAATATAGCCACAAGATCAATGGAGGGGATGATAAAAACCAAAGAGAGTTTTGTATTTTACTTAAAATGTATGAAAGATGTCACAAAGCCAAACAATAATCAATAAATCAACTGATCCTGACTCGGCCGGTAATTCCCACGGATATTATGCGACCGCTAGAGGGCAACACTCTCCCCTCCTCATCAAGTGTCAAGAACAGCTGATCGCGATGGACTCTCCGCGCGAAATTTGCTTGTTTGCTAGATTCACGCGCGCGGTTTCTTTAAATTCTCCAATATTACTAGAAACTCGCACACTCGATATTGGCACAAATAAACCGAATTACTTAGTTACACTGTACTCAGGCTCAAACAGTCTTTTCTACAATCAATTCTACAATGATTCACTGTAATGGCTTCACATTGTTATTTATCCAACAATATATTATGAAATATTAACACTGGAGTTTTCAGTACTTTCTCTCGTGGGCGATAACGCAATAATTCACTGTACTCACAAATGATTATTCACTGAATGAACATAGACATATATATGGTATATAAATCAATCATCAATACATGGAAAATAAATAGTTTCTGGGCACATAGCCTAACCTCCAAATACTGGCATAATCTTATATATAATTTACCACTATATGTTCATATCAAAATCTATAGAAAGATATACACAACACAGTAAATTTATCACTGGTTCCTGGTGCCTGTACACACCAATAATCAACATGAATATTACAAGTACTCTTGATAGTACTATCTAGCACCCTGGTGCTTTACCATGACATAGGTGAGACTTGCTCACGACATATAAAATCTTCGGGCTAGATAATATAGCCAAATAATATAGCTAACTAAAGGGGAATGGGGAGGGAACTAGAACCACCTACTTCACCCTATCCTCCGATGAGAGTCGAGATGTAGCTCCTGGTCCTCGTGTCGGGAACGCCCCCACACTACACGTCGTCGTGTCCTACCAGAGCCTCTCGTCGTCCCACCGTTTAGCGCGTCGTCTCCGTGCCTCCTCACTGCAGGTCCGTCCTCCTCCTTGACTTCTTGAAGGTTGGAGTCGGTCTCCTGGCCGTCGTCTTCTCCCAGCAACGGCTGTCGCCTACGTCTCAGCTACAGTCGTTCGGTTTCCCCAAATAGTCCTCTCTTCCTCAGCTACCCAGTGGCTCTGTCAGCCACTACGCTGTCACGAACTGGTGAATTGCCACCGACGTCAACATACGTCACTGCACGGCTTCACTGCTACTGGCACAGTACCTGACTGGAGCACTTGTTGCTCAAATAACCGTCAATTCCCTCTTCTGGTTCAACACATGAACTAGGGAAGACTTCTCAGAGTACTGGCGGACTTCAGGTGACGCGTAAATCCACGGTAGTGGGAAACAGCTGTCCGACAGACAGGACCACTCGTCGCACGTCCGACCTCTATGACGTGTCGTGTCTGACTGATGGCGCCAGCCCGGCGCGCTGGCCGGACCCCCTTCCTTCGTGACGTCACCTTTGCTATGGGAGGTTTTCATTGGCTCCCGGTGCCACATTGCTGTCGGTGACCAATCCGGTGCCACTGACGTCACACGGTTTTGGCGGGAGATCAGGGAAGCCAGCGCCATCTTGGCTCCCTAAAGGGCCTAAACCACAGGCCAAAATATTACTATTTCGCAAATTTCTCGGCTCTCCGAGAACACTTCACTCTCTCCCATATATCAAATTGTAGCCTGCAACGTAGAGAACGCTTGGGAAAAGTAGACATGACTCTTACTGCAGGCGTGGGAGAATTATAAGGGGGGGGAACACCGTCACACTTGGAAATTATTTTTCTCATAAGAACTTTAACAAACTCATATGACATTATTTTTCATTATAAGAATTCCCTAATTCCAAATCTGTGACTCCCCAAATTCACCTGAAAACCCTAAAGCGCTACACGTGAATTTCCAGAAAAAAAAAGGTACCTGTGAGTCGTACAACTCACAGGGGTCCTCTCCCAAAAAAATAAGGTACCTGTGAGTCGTACAACTCACAGGGGTCCTCTCCCCCAAAAAAAAGGTACCTGTGAGTCGTCCACCCTACTACTAGTGACGGGTCTGGTGGAGGGTATTATGTCAGTGACGGGTCTGGTGGAGGGTATTATGTCAGTGACGGATCTGGTGGGAGGGTATTATGTCAGTGACGGGTCTGGTGGGAGGGTATTATGCCAGTGACGGGTCTGGTGGAGGGTATTATGCCAGTGACGGGTCTGGTGGGAGGGTATTATGTCAGTGACGGGTCTGGTGGAGGGTATTATGTCAGTGACGGGTCTGGTGGAGGGTATTATGTCAGTGACGGGTCTGGTGGAGGGTATTATGTCAGTGACGGGTCTGGTGGGAGGGTATTATGCCAGTGACGGGTCTGGTGGGAGGGTATTATGCCAGTGACGGGTCTGGTGGGAGGGTATTATGTCAGTGACGGGTCTGGTGGTGGGTATTATGTCAGTGACGGGTCTGGTGGAGGGTATTATGTCAGTGACGGGTCTGGTGGAGGGTATTATGCCAGTGACGGGTCTGGTGGGAGGGTATTATGTCAGTGACGGGTCTGGTGGAGGGTATTATGCCAGTGACGGGTCTGGTGGAGGGTATTATGTCAGTGACGGGTCTGGTGGAGGGTATTATGTCAGTGACGGGTCTGGTGGAGGGTATTATGTCAGTGACGGGTCTGGTGGAGGGTATTATGTTAGTGACGGGTCTGGTGGAGGGTATTATACCAGTGACGGGTCTGGTGGAGGGTATTATGTCAGTGACGGGTCTGGTGGAGGGTATTATGTCAGTGACGGGTCTGGTGGAGGGTATTATGTCAGTGACGGGTCTGGTGGAGGGTATTATGTTAGTGACGGGTCTGGTGGAGGGTATTATGTCAGTGACGGGTCTGGTGGAGGGTATTATGTCAGTGACGGGTCTGTTGGAGGGTATTATGTCAGTGACGGGTCTGGTGGAGGGTATTATGTCAGTGACGGGTCTGGTGGAGGGTATTATGCCAGTACGGGTCTGGTGGTAGGGTCTGGTGGAGGGTATTATGTCAGTGACGGGTCTGTTGGAGGGTATTATGTCAGTGACGGGTCTGGTGGGAGGGTATTATGCCAGTGACGGGTCTGGTGGGAGGGTATTATGCCAGTGACGGGTCTGGTGGGAGGGTATTATGTCAGTGACGGGTCTGGTGGGAGGGTATTATGTCAGTGACGGGTCTGGTGGGAGGGTCTGGTGGAGGGTATTATGTCAGTGACGGGTCTGGTGGAGGGTATTATGTCAGTGACGGGTCTGGTGGAGGGTATTATGTCAGTGACGGGTCTGGTGGAGGGTATTATGTCAGTGACGGGTCTGTTGGAGGGTATTATGTCAGTGACGGGTCTGGTGGAGGGTATTATGTCAGTGACGGGTCTGGTGGAGGGTATTATGTCAGTGACGGGTCTGGTGGAGGGTATTATGTCAGTGACGGGTCTGGTGGAGGGTATTATGTCAGTGACGGGTCTGGTGGGAGGGTATTATGCCAGTGACGGGTCTGGTGGGAGGGTCTGGTGGAGGGTATTATGTCAGTGACGGGTCTGGTGGGAGGGTCTGGAGGGAGGGTATTATGTCAGTGACGGGTCTGGTGGAGGGTATTATGTCAGTGACGGGTCTGGTGGGAGGGTATTATGTCAGTGACGGGTCTGGTGGAGGGTATTATGTCAGTGACGGGTCTGGTGGAGGGTATTATGTCAGTGACGGGTCTGGTGGAGGGTATTATGCCAGTGACGGGTCTGGTGGGAGGGTCTGGAGGGAGGGTATTATGTCAGTGACGGGTCTGGTGGAGGGTATTATGTCAGTGACGGGTCTGGTGGGAGGGTATTATGTCAGTGACGGGTCTGGTGGAGGGTATTATGTCAGTGACGGGTCTGGTGGAGGGTATTATGTCAGTGACGGGTCTGGTGGAGGGTATTATGTTAGTGACGGGTCTGGTGGAGGGTATTATGTCAGTGACGGGTCTGGTGGGAGGGTATTATGTCAGTGACGGGTCTGGTGGAGGGTATTATGTCAGTGACGGGTCTGGTGGAGGGTATTATGTCAGTGACGGGTCTGGTGGGAGGGTATTATGCCAGTGACGGGTCTGGTGGGAGGGTCTGGTGGGAGGGTCTGGTGGGAGGGAATTATACCAGTGACGGGTCTGGTGGAGGGTATTATGTCAGTGACGGGTCTGGTGGGTGGGTATTATGTCAGTGACGGGTCTGGTGGAGGGTATTATGTCAGTGACGGGTCTGGTGGGAGGGTATTATGCCAGTGACGGGTCTGGTGGGAGGGTCTGGTGGAGGGTATTATGTCAGTGACGGGTCTGGTGGAGGGTATTATGTCAGTGACGGGTCTGGTGGAGGGTATTATGCCAGTGACGGGTCTGGTGGGAGGGTCTGGAGGGAGGGTATTATGTCAGTGACGGGTCTGGTGGAAGGTATTATGTCAGTGACGGGTCTGGTGGGAGGGTATTATGTCAGTGACGGGTCTGGTGGAGGTTATTATGTCAGTGACGGGTCACGGGTCTGGTGGAGGGTATTATGTCAGTGACGGGTCTGGTGGAGGGTATTATGTCAGTGACGGGTCTGGTGGAGGGTATTATGTCAGTGACGGGTCTGGTGGAGGGTATTATGCCAGTGACGGGTCTGGTGGGAAGGTATTATGTCAGTGACGGGTCTGGTGGGAGGGTATTATGTCAGTGACGGGTCTGGTGGAGGGTATTATGTCAGTGACGGGTCTGGTGGAGGGTATTATGCCAGTGACGGGTCTGGTGGGAGGGTATTATGTCAGGGACGGGTCTGGTGGGAGGGTATTATGCCAGTGACGGGTCTGGTGGGAGGGTATTATGCCAGTGACGGGTATGGTGGGAGGGTATTATGTCAGTGACGGGTCTGGTGGAGGGTATTATGACAGTGACGGGTCTGGTGGAGGGTATTATGCCAGTGACGGGTCTGGTGGAGGGTATTATGTCAGTGACGGGTCTGGTGGAGGGTATTATGCCAGTGACGGGTCTGGTGGAGGGTATTATGTCAGTGACGGGTCTGGTGGAGGGTATTATGCCAGTGACGGGTCTGGAGGGAGGGTCTGGTGGGAGGGTATTATACCAGTGACGGGTCTGGTGGAGGGTATTATGTCAGTGACGGGTCTGGTGGGAGGGTATTATGTCAGTGACGGGTCTGGTGGGAGGGTCTGGTGGGAGGGTATTATACCAGTGACGGGTCTGCTGGAGGGTATTATGTCAGTGACGGGTCTGGTGGAGGGTATTATGCCAGTGACGGGTCTGGTGGAGGGTATTATGTCAGTGACGGGTCTGGTGGAGGGTATTATGCCAGTGACGGGTCTGGTGGGAGGGTCTGGTGGGAGGGTATTATACCAGTGACGGGTCTGGTGGAGGGTATTATGTCAGTGACGGGTCTGGTGGGAGGGTATTATGTCAGTGACGGGTCTGGTGGAGGGTATTATGCCAGTGACGGGTCTGGTGGAGGGTATTATGCCAGTGACGGGTCTGGTGGAGGGTATTATGTCAGTGACGGGTCTGGTGGAGGGTATTATGTCAGTGACGGGTCTGGTGGAGGGTATTATGTCAGTGACGGGTCTGGTGGAGGGTATTATGTCAGTGACGGGTCTGGTGGAGGGTATTATGTCAGTGACGGGTCTGGTGGAGGGTATTATGTCAGTGACGGGTCTGGTGGAGGGTATTATGTCAGTGACGGGTCTGGTGGAGGGTATTATGCCAGTGACGGGTCTGGTGGGAGGGTATTATGTCAGTGACGGGTCTGGTGGGAGGGTATTATGTCAGTGACGGGTCTGGTGGAGGGTATTATACCAGTGACGGGTCTGGTGGAGGGTATTATGTCAGTGACGGGTCTGGTGGAGGGTATTATGTCAGTGACGGGTCTGGTGGGAGGGTATTATGTCAGTGACGGGTCTGGTGGGAGGGTATTATGTCAGTGACGGGTCTGGTGGGAGGGTATTATGTCAGTGACGGGTCTGGTGGAGGGTATTATGTCAGTGACGGGTCTGGTGGGAGGGTATTATGTCAGTGACGGGTCTGGTGGGAGGGAGGAAGATTACTCGCATCGTTACTATTAAGGCAGTAGCTGAATATTGTAGAGTATTGGCCATGTAAATACCAAGGCAGTTGCCTAGAGACAACGTAGATGTTCTCGTCTTGACCGACCACAGTAATAAGTGTACACAATAACGGCCACAGTAATAAGTGTACACAATAACGGCCACAGTAATAAGTGTACACAATAACGGCCACAGTAATAAGTGTACACAATAACGGCCACAGTAATAAGTGTACACAATAACGGCCACAGTAATAAGTGTACACGATAAATTAATATCAGGTTTACAGGTATCGGAGGTATTATAAGTTTTCTGGATAATGTAAGCAATGGAGTTAATTAAGAACATAAGAACAAAGGCAACTGTAGAAGGCCTGTTGGCCCATACGAGGCAGCTCCTATTTATAACCACCCAATCCCACTCATATACTTGTCCAACCCGCGCTTGAAACAATCGAGGGACCCCACCTCAACAATGTTACGCGGCAATTGGTTCCACAAATCAACAACCCTGTTACTGAACCAGTATTTACCCAAGTCCTTCCTAAATCTAAACTTATCCAATTTATACCCATTGTTTTGTGTTCTGTCTTGTGTTGATACTTTTAATACCCTATTAATATCCCCTTTGTTATGTCCATTCATCCACTTGTAAACCTCTATCATGTCACCCCTAACTCTTCGCCTTTCCAGTGAATGCAACTTAAGCTTTGTTAATCTTTCTTCATATGAAAGATTTCTAATTTGGGGAATTAACTTAGTCATCCTACGCTGGACACGTTCAAGTGAATTTATATCCATTCTATAATATGGCGACCAAAACTGAACTGCATAATCTAAATGGGGCCTAACTAGAGCAAGATATAGCTTGAGAACCACACCAGGTGTCTTGTTACTAACACTGCGATTAATAAATCCAAGTGTCCGATTTGCCTTATTACGAACATTTATGCATTGATCCTTTTGTTTTAAATTCTTACTAATCATAACTCCCAGATCCCTTTCGCAATTCGACTTCGCAATCTCAACACCATCCTAGCTCGTATCTTGTAACCCTATCATCATTACCTAACCTCAGAACTTTACATTTATCAGCATTAAACTGCATCTGCCAATCCTTCGACCATTTCAAAACCCTATCTAGATCAACTTGAAGTGATAGTGAGTCCTCTTCCGAATTAATTTCCTTACCGATTTTCGTATCATCGGCAAATTTGCAAATGTTGCTACTCAAACCTGAATCTAAATCATTTATATATATTATAAACAACAGAGGTCCCAGGACAGAGCCCTGAGGCACCCCACTTACAACATTTTCCCACTCTGACTTGACTCCATTTATACTAACTCTCTGTTTCCTTTGGTATAGCCATGCCCTAATCCAAGCTTAATATAGCACCCCCAATACCATGAGACTATACTTTTTAATCAGTCTTTCATGTGGCACTGTATCAAAAGCTTTGCTAAAGTCAAGGTATACAACATCGCAATCCTTACCACTATCAACTGCCTCAACTATGCTAGGAATAAAAGGATAACAAATTTGTTAAACATGAACGGCCATTTATAAAACCATGTTGCGACTCAATTATTAATTTATGTTTTTCATAAATTAATAATTGAGCTCCTCTTTGCATTCTTTAAGCACCCTGGCAAACACTTCATCCGGCCCTGGGGATTTGTTTGGTTTGAGTTTTACTATTTGTTTAAGAACATCCTCCCTGGTAACTGCTTAAACTCGTCAACCTGTCCTCGTCCCCACCCACATAGACTTGTTCGGCTGAAGGCATATTGTTAAGTTCCTCTTTAGTAAATACAGATACAAAATATTTATTAAAAATACTACTCATCTCTTCATCACTATCTGTTATTTGACCTGTCTCAGTTTTTAATGGACCTATCCTTTCCCTAGTCTTAGTACGATATAACTGAAAAAACCCTTTAGGATTTGTCTTTGCTTGCCCTGCTATGCGAACTTCATAGTTTCTTTTTGCTTTCCTTATCTCTTTTTTAACATTTCTAACCAGTTGTACGAATTCTTGTTCTAAAGTGACCTCCCCATTTTTAATCCTTTTGTACCAAGCTCTCTTTTTACCTATAAGGTTCTTCAAATTCTTTATCCACTTTGGGTCATTGGTATTCGATCTATTCAATTTGTATGGTATACTACGTTCCTGTGCTTTGTTTAGAATATTCTTAAATAAGTTATATATTGAATCCACATCGAAATCCCCTATTTACGTCACCTATCGCTGGGTTCATGTCTCGCTCCAAGACCGGCCCCCACCCCATACCCAAGACTTTCCTAATCAATTTGACCCAAAAAAATTCTTAGGTTATTAAAATCAGCTTTTCGAAAATCTGGCACTTTAACAGAATTTTCTCCTACAGGTCTATTCCATTCTATGCTAAATCTGATTACTTTGTGATCACTGTTCCCTAGCTCACTCCCTATTTCGATGTCATTAATTTGTGTTTCCCTGTTAGTTAACACTAAATCTAAAATATTATTTTCCCGTGTTGGTTCCTTAATGTGTTGCGTAAGAAAGCAATCGTCAATTAATTCTAGAAAATCTTCTGCTTCACTATTCCCTGTTTAGTTCACCCAGTTTATTCCACTAAAATTAAGTCACCCATGACGTAAATACTGTTAGATCTAGATGCCCTAGATATTTCATTCCATAGATGCTTAGCTTCCATTCTGTCTAAATTTGGTGGCCTATATATAACTCCTATTATAATATTATTTGCTTTTTCGTATAATTCTATCCAAATAGTTTCTGTGTGTGGCTCAGTTTTGATTCCCTCTTTGAGACTACATTTCAAATTGTCCCTAACATATATGGCTACTCCCCCTCCTCGTCTAATATATCTATCTGTGTGAAATAGTTTTAATCCATTTATTTGATATTCAGCTAATAGTTCTCTATTTTCTACGTTCATCCACGTTTCGGTAAGTGCAATAATATCTATTTTTTCTGTGCAGACAAGAGCATTTAATTCGTTAATTTTATTTCTTAGACTTCTACTGTTAGTGTAATATACCCTAAGTGAATTGTTATTTTGAGGACCCTTCTCTTTCCCTGATCATTTTGCCAATTCCTTTCTCCCACAAACACATACTTTTATTATCCTCCTTCCTCCAAATCAATTTCCATACCTCTATCTACTAACAGTTTAAACCCAAACAAACACCTCTAACCACTTCTTCCAACGAGTTCGCAACAGCAACAACCCCAGCTCCTGGATAGATGCACCCCATCACGAGCATACATTTCATTTCTTCCATAGAAGTGTTCCCAGTTGTCTATGAAAGATATTGCATTTGATTTGCAATATCTTTCCAGTCGGCAATTGACACCAAGTGCCCTCGACATCTATTCATTTCCTACTCCCTTTCTTGGAAGAATGCCACATATGATCGGGATTCCTCCCTTGCTCCTAACTAATTCAATGGCTGTCCTGAATCTCTGTATTAGTTCCTCACTCCTAACTCGTCCCACATCATTACCCCCTGCACTAATACAAATAATGGGTTTGTTTCCATTTCCTGTCATAATATCATTCATGTTTCCAACAATATCACCAATTCCAGCTCCCGGATAGCAAACCCTTAATCTGTTCCCCCTATCTCTGGCACAAAACGTTCTGTCTAAATACCTCACCTGGGAATCTCCCACAACCTGGATAGCAAATTCGCTTCGATTCTCCCTTTTCCTTTTGAGCAGTTTGAGGGACCTGCGCTTCAATGCTCCTCGTTACTTTGTCTTTGCCACCTCGTTGAACAACAGGTTCAACACAGCACTCGTCCTCTAATACGTCAAATGCGTTAAAAGTCCTTTGGTGTAGGCTATTAGTAGTCGGTTTTGCCAAGGTCTTCTTAAGACCCCTGTCTTTCACAACTTGCCAAGACGAGGTCTCCTTATTACTGGTCTCGTCAGTCCTTCTTAATGAGGTCCCGTCAACACTGGCCTCCTCCTTCGTTTCCTCCCGAAGTCTCAGCCGTCGTACCTCCTCCCGCAGGGAATCCATCTCTGCTCTCAGAGCTCCAACCAGACTCACCAAATCTTTCACTAATCCTTCCATTATTGCAATAATAATGTTACTAGAATCGGAGCTCCAGCTAACACAACCTCTCACTGTGACTGCACCTGACTGACTGATTTAACATTCATATTGGTCAATAGTTTTTCGATTTGTATACAATCTTATTGTAAATTTTAGATGTAATTAGTATATATTTTCCCAGGAGTGGACATGATCACGACGCATAAAATACTAATGCATTCACAAGTTGCGCGGAAAAAGCTGTTTGAAAAATAACTTTAGCCTAAGTAAATGAAGGTTACCTTTTTTTGATATACAAGATTTATAGAGCGGGTAGAACCTTGTAGTTCAGGGTCTAAAGGAGCACCAATAATGTTGGTATGTCCATTATTGTTGTAATCATCGCATCAAGGCAAAATATTAAATGTTTTCTGCTATGTTCTCAGGGCCTTGCGAGTGTGTACTCTAACGTTTATGACGAGGAAATGGTTAAGAAATTTGGGATTAAATTACAATATTGTAGATGAGTGATGGACATTGATATGTGATAGTCAACAAGTATTTGTTATAACCAAGCGCCACAAACCAGTTCTGGGTTTAAACATTCATTGTCTTCCTTAAACACTCTTTCAAAACTGTTCAATTTTCTAACAAAATTAAATATCAACTTTGTTGTCGAGAAGAGCAACAGTGTGACCTCTCGGAGAGGCTGCAGGATCCGTGTCAAGACTGTGGTCGCCCGGTTGTAATTCTTTTACCATGTCGTGGCGTAGTCGACTAAGGCAGCGTCTGGGATCATCCCGTACGTAAGTTCGAACCCTCATCACGGCCTTTGTGGATTTGTTCATTTAAGGCATCACGCTATTGTGATTTGTGTGTGTATTGTGAGCTCTTTATTTATCCAGAATTCTCCGTCCTTACCCCACAGGGTGTGACTATATTCACATATAGTGACTGGGGGGAGGGGGGGGAGGCCTCTGGCTGAGCGGACAGCACACTGAACGCGTGATCCTGTGGTCCCGAGTTCGATTCCGGGCGCCGGCGAGAAACAATGGGCAGAGTTTCTTTCATCCTAATGCCCCTGTTACTTAGCAGTAAATAGGTACCATGGAGTTAGTCAGCTGCCACGGGCTGCTTTCTGGTGTGTGTGTGGTGTGGGGGGGAAAAATAGTAGTTAATAACAGTTGATTGAGAGTTGAGAGGCGGGCGGAAAATGCCGAGTTCATCCCCCACAAGCACAACTAGGTGAATATATTATCCTTGCAAGAATTGTGAATGTTTTATTTGCGTGGATGAGAGAGGACAATTGGTTGGTAAATGCCACATGCAACACCAATATTTGCGTGGATGAGAGAGGACAATTGGTTGGTAAATGCCACATGCAACACCAATATTTGCGTGGATGAGAGAGGACAATTGGTTGGTAAATGCCACATGCAACACCAATATTCAGTAACTGGAGAGATAATGAAGACAATATTTGTGAGAAAGTTTGAAGAATCAGCCGTCATCGAATGTGGCAAAAATACCAGTTATGGAAGTTCAAAATGGCACCAATTCTTTCAAGCAAAATTAGTGGAACTTTCAAATTACCTTAGTTTTTCAGTTATTGCTATTTTGTTATTTGAAGCAGTTTTAGCTGTGCTAGTGGCTTTGTTGTTTATTAAATAAATAGTTACATTGTTTAGCAAGTTGTAACCATGGATGGCTCCAGCATAAATGTTGACCTTTCTTGGTAAATTCCTTAAGCTTGTTAATTACTTAAGTTAGCATTAAGTTCATTAAGATCATTCAACTGGTCTTGTCTGCATTATCTGGGCAGTAATTGCTCGCAGTCATTATTGGGATGCTTTGTGTATCTATATACTCAACAGCCTTGTCAAATATGTTGACAAGACCACACACTAGAAGGTGAAGGGACGACCACGTTTCGGTCCGTCCTGGACCATTCTCAAGTCAATTGTACCGAAAAATCAAGTCGATTTTGGACCGGAAACATCGGTCGTCCCTTCACCTTCTAGTGTGTGGTGTGGTCAACATACTTCAGCCACGTTATTGTGACTCATTCGCCTGCACTTGTCGAATATGTCAACGTTCACAAGGGGTTCATAGTGACTCACGGGGTGAAGACTCGAGACAAGGAGCCACACGTGTCTAAACCTGGTTTACAGTTTGTGGTGAAGTGTTATGAAAATGTCTTAATGTTCCTTTATATTCCAAAGCTACTCATGTAGCTGTATTTAAGCTTGTGTGTAGTACACAGCGGCCTGTGGGAATGTCAGATGTACTCCCAGAGTACACCACCAGCATCACCTCCCAGAGTACACCACCAGCATCACCTCCCAGAGTACACCACCAGCATCACCTCCCAGAGTACACCACCAGCATCACCTCCCAGAGTACACCACCAGCATCACTCTACCATCTACAGTACAGTGTTACCGGCACATATAAGCAAGCTACAATACAGCTGCATAGGGAGTGTCAAGACCTTTTATCTGGTGTCAAGGCCTTTATCCACTACTAAGCTCTCCACATATATTTGACTGCGATTGCCTGATACCTTAATTTACTCTGCCACAAGCCTTTTATAAACTACTTATTAATTAATGCTTAATTAATGCTTTATTATGTAATCCTAAGTTAACCTTGTTCCTAAGCTACAACTCTGCTCTTAATATCCTTTTTACTGTACTGTCTAGGGGATGAGGCTATTTTACTTGTCAAGGGAAATTCAAGGAGTAGGGAAACGGCTGAGTAGAAAGATATAAGAGACATATAGAGACATGATACACATATAGGTTATACACATATAAAATATACACATATAAGTTATATTTGTAAGATAAATAAACACGATATATTATATGGCATAATTCACTCCTTACAACTCTAGGTCATTCTGAATGTTATTCAGAATATATAAAAATACTTATCCATTCAGGGACTCCGGTCACCCTATCACTCTAGTACAACACTGGAACTGTGCACACACCTGTTGGCATAAGTGTCACACACACACACACACATATATATAATATTAATATATATATATATATATATATATATATATATATATATATATATATATATATATATATATATATATATATATATATATATATATATATATATATATATATATATATATATATTAGTATATTTTGGTAGCAGTCTTTCCTGTAGACATATATTATTAAATATGACCGAAAAAGTAAGATTAATAATTCTAAAACGAATTTTCTCAATCTTTCGTACATTACGCTTCACTGTTGGAGGTAAATCAAAAATCACTTCTCCAAAATTCATTTTTATTTCTAGTCTGACGCGACACGGGCGCGTTTCGTAAAACTTATTACATTTTCAAAGACTTCACAAATACACAACTGATTAGAACGTATCTCTGATTTTATATCTACATTTGAGTGAGGTGGGAGGGGTGATGTGGCATTAACACAAGACAGAACACTTTGCCTATATATATATACTCTTTGCCTATATATATATACTCTTTGCCTATATATATATACTCTTGCCTATATACTGGGAAACTTCTTTTCCACAGCTCATAAAACGGAGGAAAGGGTCCTGAAAGATATTGTTAATAGAAACGTTATCCCTACAGACAAAAATCAGAGGATACAACTGACGATTTACTATAAAACCAGAAAAACGGCCAGCCTACTCATGAGAAACTCTCCAGACACAAAACAGAACGCTTTAAAAGAGACTAATGTCGTCTATGCCTTCAAATGCCCACTTGGGGACTGTAAGCTCCAAAAAACCCAGTATATAGGCAAGACAACAACATCTCTTTCTAGGCGTTTAACGATGCATAAGCAACAGGGCTCCATTAAGGAACATATAATCTCTTCCCATAACCAAACCATCGCCAGAGAAATCCTAGTAAACAACACAGAAATCATCGATAGATACAGCGATAGCAGGCGGCTTGACGTTTGCGAGGCACTACACATCAAGAAGTCAACACCAGCAATCAACAGCCAATTATTGCACAACTATATTCTACCCACCTCAAGACTCCGCTCCAATATAGAAGCATCAAGAAATATGGACCAATAGGCTTTCTACAAACACTTCTATTCAATACCCATTGTTTCTGTTCTGTCTTGTGTTGATACTTTTAATACCCTATTAATACCCCCTCTTGTTCTGTCTTGTGTTAATGCCACATCACCCCTCCCACCTCACTCAAATGTAGATATAAAATCAGAGATACGTTCTAATCAGTTGTGTATTTGTGAAGTCTTTGAAAATGTAATAAGTTTTACAAAACGCGCCCGTGTCGCGTCAGACTAGAAATAAAAATGAATTTTGGAGAAGTGATTTTTGATTTACCTCCAACAGTGAAGCGTAATGTACGAAAGATTGAGAAAATTCGTGTTAGAATTATTAATCTTACTTTTTCGGTCATATTTAATAATATATGTCTACAGGAAAGACTGCTACCAAAATATACTAATATTAAAGTGCACGACCCAGCAGCAAGGAATCAAGCCTTCACGATAAAATATCGCCAGGATCTGATTCGTGATCAGATATACAAGGCAGAGAATGAAATCAAAGACAACAAAACGCAACTACTTCATGCTACAAACGAGTGGAGAAATAGCAACATCGACCATAGTATCCGTACCCGCATTGAACAACACCTCGACATCCTCACAGACCAACATCACCTCAGCACTGAAACAAGGATTATCAAGAAACTAACAACATTATATGGAGGACCTATGGCAATTCTACGACCAAGAGATGGCTTCCTTAACCTTGCAGGAATTAACCTCACTGAGGACCAAGTCACTCTCCTAAATCTGGGCATAAACTGTCATGTTATGTCCAGACCGAGTGAAATGGCCCGGAAAGTAGAGTTGGAAATTCTGTTGGACGACATATTCGACCTCGAGACACAAACGAAGGTCACTACCAAAGATACCTTACAAGCAGAACTTATTGCAGAAGGAGGAAAGAATCGAGGCAACTACAGAAGCACCATACTGTCCCCCGAGCTTAAAGCGGCAGCTAAAAGCCTTCGTGAGAACAAGGAGATAGTTGTCAGGAGAGGTGACAAGTCGCCAATATATGTCATTCTTAAAAAAGACGAATATCTGGCGAAAATGAACATCATACTCTCTGACCAAACTAAGTTCCAAAGGGTAACGAAGGACACTACAGCCGAATTAAAAGCAAAGGTCAACAAACTGATCGAAACTGTGAACGCCAAGAAATCCGGACTCCACCTGCCAAGGATTATTCTGGAATATAAACCTGGATACGCGCATGGAAATGTCAAGACGCATAAGCCTGGAAACCCACTTCGGCCAATCATCAGCCAGATACCCACACCCACGTACAGACTGGCGAAACGACTCAATGGCTTGCTGACTCCTTACGTACCTTGCACCTTCAGCCTGAAGTCTCCAAAGGAATTTGTTGATTTACTGCGGGGCACACGGGCCACAGGGATAAGAGCCTCGTTGGACGTAGAATCGCTGTTTACCAACGTACCTGTGGACGAGACAATCGGGATGATAGCCGACAGAGTGTATCGTGATCCAGTCTGTACTCCTCTTGACATACCAGAAAATATTCTGAGGAAATTACTCCAAGCTTGTACTAAAGAGGCACCCTTCTTGAGCCCGGATGGGCACATGTATAAGCAAGTAGATGGGGTCGCCATGGGTTCTCCCCTAGGTGTCCAGTTTGCAAACTTCTACATGGGTGCCATCGAGCAAAAAGTCTTAGTCGACATGAACTTGAAACCGGCCATATACTGCAGGTATGTTGACGACATTTTTACACAGGTACCTGATGTCAGACATCTGCAGGAGCTGAAGGAGGCATTTGAGCAGAGTTCCGTGTTGCGTTTCACTTACGAGATGGAGAAGGATGGGAAGCTGCCCTTTCTAGATGTAACAGTCATGGAAAAGAGCGGAGGTTTCCACACTGCAGTCTACACTAAGGAAACGAACATAGGAATGTGCCTAAATGCCAACAGCGACTGCCCAGACAGGTACAAGAGGAGTGTTGTTAACGCATATGTCGACCGTGCTCTCAGCCACAGCTCAGAATGGAAGCAAGTCGACGAAGAACTCTGTAGGGTAAGGCAGGTCCTAGTCAACAACGGCTTCTCCAATGGTTTCGTCGAAGACATCATAAGAAGGAAAGTGAAACGCCATGCAACCTCTGAAGAGACAACTAACACAACACCTATACCCCCTATTAGACTATTTTACAAGAACTTATTTTCCACAGCTCATAAAACGGAGGAAAGGGTCCTGAAAGATATTGTTAATAGAAACGTTATCCCTACAGACAAAAATCAGAGGATACAACTGACGATTTACTATAAAACCAGAAAAACGGCCAGCCTACTCATGAGAAACTCTCCAGACACAAAACAGAACGCTTTAAAAGAGACTAACGTCGTCTATGCCTTCAAATGCCCTCTTGGGGACTGTAAGCTCCAAAAAACCCAGTATATAGGCAAGACAACAACATCTCTTTCTAGGCGTTTAACGATGCATAAGCAACAGGGCTCCATTAAGGAACATATAATCTCTTCCCACAACCAAACCATCGCCAGAGAAATCTTAGTAAACAACACAGAAATCATCGATAGATACAGCGATAGCAGGCGGCTTGACGTTTGCGAGGCACTACACATCAAGAAGTCAACACCAGCAATCAACAGCCAATTATTGCACAACTATATTCTACCCACCTCAAGACTCCGCTCCAATATAGAAGCATCAAGAAATATGGACCAATAGGCTTTCTACAAACACTTCTGTTCAATACGCATTGTTTCGTGTTCTGTCTTGTGTTGATGAAATTAATACCCTATTAATACCACCTCTTGTTCTGTCTTGTGTTGATGAAATTAATACCCTATTAATGCCACCTCACCCCATCCACCTCACTCAAATGTAGATATAAAATCGGAGATGTGTAAGTTCTATTCAGTTGTGTATTTGTAAACTAAAGTCTTTGAAAATGTAATAAGTTTTACGAAACGCGCTCGTGTCGCGTCAGACTAGAAATAAAAATGAATTTTGGAGAATTGATTTTTGATTTACCTCCAACAGTGAAAAGAAATGTACGAAAGATTGAGAAAATTCGTGTTAGAATTATTAATCTTACTTTTTCGGTCATATTTAATAATATATGTCTACAGGAAAGACTGCTACCAAAATATACTAACACACACACACACACACACACACACACATATATATATATATATATATATATGTACACACATATATATATATATATATATATATATATATATATATATATATATATATATATATATATATATATATATATATATATATATATATATATATATATATATATATATATATATATGTACACATATATATATATATATATATATGAAAAATCCATTCTCCAAAATTCATTTTTATTCTTTTTTTTTATTTTTATATATTTTTATTTTTATTTATTTTTATTCACTAGTCTGACGTGACACTTGAACGCGTTTTGTAATAACTTATTACATTTTCAAAGAGTTGTATGTGTGTGTACACACACACAACTATTACCTACAAACACTAACCAGAGTTCTTACTTATGCTATGATTTAAACAGCTTGTTTAAACCTAACCTAACCAACCAACCAACCAACCAACCAACCTAAGTAACCTACCTAACCAACCAACCTAACCAACCCAACCAACCTAACCTAACCAACCCAACCTAACCAACCCACCTAACCAACCTAACCAACCAACCAACCTAGGCAACCTAATCTATCCAACCACCCAACCAACCAACCCAAACAACCAACCTAACCAAACCAACCAACCTAACCAACCAACCAAAGCTATCTAACTTAACCAACCAACTAAACCAACCAACCTAACCAACGAACCTAAGCTATCTAACTTAACCAACCAACCTAACCAACCTAACCTAACCAACCACCTAACTAACCAATCTAATCAACCAACCAACCTAGGCAACCTAATCTAACCAACCAACCAGGCTAACCAACCAACCCAACCAACCAACCTAACCAACCAACCTAAGCTATCTAACTTAACCAACCAACCAATCTAATCAACCACCCCTAATCAACCAACCTAACCAACCTAACCTAACCAACCTAACCTAACCAACCCACCTAATCAACCACCCCTAATCAACCAACCTAACCAACCTAACCTAACCAACCAATCCAACCAATCCAACCAACCCAACCAACCTAACCAACCAACCAATCTAATCAACCACCCCTAATCAACCAACCTAACCAACCTAACTTAACCAACCTAACCAACCCACCTAATCAACAACCCCTAATCAACCAACCTAACCAACCTAACCTAACCAACCAATCCAACTAACCAATCCAACCAATCCAACCAACCTAACCAACCTACCTAAGCTATCTAACTTAACCAACCTACCTAAGCTATCTAACTTAACCAACCAACCTAACCAACCAACCAATCTAATCAACCACCCCTAATCAACCAACCTAATCAACCAACTTAACCAACCAACCTAACCAACCAACCTAACTAAGATAACCTAACCAACCAACCTAACCAACCAACATAATCAACCAATGTAACCAACCTAACCAACCAACCAACCTAACCAACCTAACCTAACCAACCAACCTAACCTAACCTAACCAACCAACCTAACCAACCAAGTAACCTAACCAACCAACCCAACCAACCTTACCTAACCAACCAACTTAATCAACCAACCTAATCAACCAACCTAATCAACCAACCTAATCAACCAACCTAATCAACCAACCTAACCAACCAACCAACCTAACCAACCAACCTAACCAACCAACCAACCTAACCAACCAACCTAACCAACCAACCAACCTAACCAACCAACCAACCTAACCAACCAACCTAACCAACCAACCTAATCAACCAACCTAACCAGGCAACCTAACCAACCAACCTATCCAATGTAACCAACCAACCTAACCAACCAACCTAAGCTATCTAACCTAACCAACCAACCTATCCAACCAACCTTAGCTATCTAACCTAACCAACCAACCTATCCAACCAACCTTAGCTATCTAACCTAACCAACCAACCTAACCAACCAACCTAAGCAACCAACCTAAGCAACCAACCTAAGCAACCTAACCTAACCAACATAACTTAACTAACCAACCTAACCAACCAACCAACCTAACAAACCAACCTAACTAACCAACCAACCTAACCAACCAACCTAAGCTATCTAACCTAACCAACCAACCTATCCAACCAACCTTAGCTATCCAACCTAACCAACCAACCTAAGCTATCTAACCTAACCAACCAACCTAAGCTATCTAACCTAACCAAGCAACCTAACCAAGCTACCTAACCAACCAACCTAACCAAGCAACCTAACCAAGCAACCTAACCAACAAACCTAACCAAGCAACCTAACCAACCAACCTAACCAAAGAACCTAATCAACCAACCTATCCAAGCAACCTAACGAACCAACCTAACCTAACCTAACCAACCAACCCAACCTAACCTAACCAACGTAACCAACCATCCTAACCAACGTAACCAACCAACGTAACCAACCTAACCTAACCTAACCAACCAACTAACCTAACCAACCTAACCTAACCTAACCAACCAACTAACCTAACCAACCAACCAACCTAACCAACGTAACCAACCAACCTACCCAACGTAACCAACCTAAGCAACCAACCTAAGCAACCTAACCTAACCAACCTAACCTAACCTAACCAACCTAACCTAACCAACCAACCAAACTAACCAACCAACCAACCTAACCAACCTAACAAACCAACCTAACTAACCAACCAACCTAACCAAACAACCTAAGCTCTCTAACCTATCCAACCATCCTTAGCTATCTAACCTAACCAACCAACCTAAGCTATCTAATTTAACCAACCAACCTAAGCTATCTAACCTAACCAAGCAGCCTAATCAACCAAGCTAACCAAGCAACCTAACCAACCTAACCTAACCAACCTAACCTAACCAACCAAACTAACCTAACCTAACCAACCAACCAACCTAACCAACGTGACCAACCTAATCAACCAACCTAATCAACTAACCTAACCAATGTAATAACGTAACCAACTTAACCTAACCAACCAACCTAACCAAACCAACCAACCTAATCAACCAACCTAAGCTATCTAACCAACCAACCTAACTAACCAACCAACCTAACCAACGTAAACTATCTAACCTAACCAACCAACGTAACTAACCTAACCAACCAACCTAAGCTATCTAACCTAACCAACCAACCTAACCTAACCTAACCAACCAACCCAACCTAACCTAACCAACCAACCAACCAACGTAACCAACCAACCTAACCAACCAACCTAAGCAATCTAACCTAACCAACCAACCTAACCAACCAACCTAACCAACCAACCTAACCAACCAACTTAAGCTATCTAACCTAACCAACCAACCTAACCAACCAACCTAACCAACCAACTTAAGCTATCTAACCTAACCAACCAACCTAACCAACCAACCTAACCAACCAACCTAACCAACCAACTTAAGCTATCTAACCTAACCAACCAACCTAACCAACCAACTTAAGCTATCTAACCTAACCAACCAACCTAACCAACCAACCTAACTAACCTAACCAACCAACTTAAGGTATCTAACCTAACCAACCAACTTAAGGTATCTAACCTAACCAACCAACCTAACTAACCTAACCAACCAACTTAAGCTATCTTACCTAACCAAGCAACCTAACCAACCAACCTAACCAAGGAACCTAACCAACTAACCTAACCAACCAACCTAAGCTATCTAGCTAACCTAACCAAGCAACCTAACCAACCAACCTAACCAACCTAACCAAGGAACCTAACGAACCAACCTAACCAACGTAAGCTATCTAACCTAACCAACCAACCTAACCAACGTAACCAAACTAACCAACCTAAGCTATCTAACCTATCCAACCAACCTAAGCAACCTAACCCAACCAACCTAACCTAACCAACCAACCTAACCTAACCAACCTAACCAACCTAACCAACCAACCTAACCAAGCAACCTAACCAACGTACCAACCTAAGCAATGTAACCTAACCTAATGTAACCTGAGCAACCTAACGTGAGCAACCTAACCTGAGCAACCTAACCGACCTAACCTAACCAACCAACCTAACCAACCAACCTAACCTAACCAACCAACCTAACCTGAGCAACCTAACCTGAGCAACCTAACCTGAGCAACCTAACCTGAGCAACCTAACCTGAGCAACCTAACCTGAGCAACCTAACCTAACCAACCAACCTAACCAACCAACCTAACCTAACCAACCAACCAACCTAACCAACCAACCAAACCAACCAACCAACCTAACCAACCAACCTAACCTAACCAACCAACCTAACCTCAGCAACCTAACGTGAGCAACCTAACCGACCTAACCTAACCAACCAACCTAACCAACCAACCTAACCTAACCAACCAACCTAACCTAACCAACCAACCTAACCTCAGCAACCTAACGTGAGCAACCTAACCGACCTAACCTAACCATCCAACCTAACCAACCAACCTAACCTAACCTAACCTAACCTAACCTGAGCAACCTAACCTGAGCAACCTAACCTGAGCAACCTAACCTGAGCAACCTAACCTGAGCAACCTAACCTAACCAACCTAATTATATTATTATATTATTATTATTATATATTATATTATTATTATACAACCTTATCTCCCTTCTTATTATCATATCTTATTATTATTATTATTATCTTATTGTCAACTCCCTTCTTATTATCATATCTTATTATTATTATTATTATCTTATTGTCAACTCCCTTCTTATTATCTGACACGAACCTTCGGTTCGTGTCAGAGTCCATGAGTGTCCGTGTGCGTGTCCGTGTGAGTGTCCGTGTCCGTGTATCCAAGGGGTTTTGGGTCCAGGAAGCTATTTGTGTCGACCCAAATTGCCTCCCTTCTCCCCACCTGAAATCCAGGTGGATTGAAAGACCTGCCCGAGGTCAGTGGATCCAGGTATCCGTCCGTGGCCCCCCGGACTTCAACCCTTCCCTACATTCCAAGGAGTCGGTCAATCAATCTTCGGCTATCCAGAGAATCTATCGAAACTGATGCTCCTACAGGAGGGGACACACAGAGAAATCTGTGCCCTGTACTTGCAACCGTTCCGACAGGCTCGAACGCAGATCTATCCGGATTAGGAACTTGTTCTATCCGACTAGGCCACGCTGGAGTTGCCTTCTGAATCAAATTTGGCACTTGTATTTATATCTCATAGCAAGGTTAGTTAGTGTCTATTTATCAACAGTTGCAATGATTGATATGTTAAGTTGTTAATTTGTGTTGACAGTTAGAAATACCAGACAGCTTTGTTTGATAAGGTTGCAGTCCCGTGAGGCAGTTTTATGGATGAATATTGGAGAATTTAGGCTAACTGACATGTGTGTGTGTGTGTGTGTGTGTGTGTGTGTGTGTGTGTGTGTGTGTGTGTACTCACCTAGTTGTACTCACCTAGTTGTGTTTGCGGGGGTTGAGCTCTGGCTCTTTGGTCCCGCCTCTCAACCGTCAATCAACAGGTGTACAGATTCCTGAGCCTATTGGGCTCTGTCATATCTACACTTGAAACTGTGTATGGAGTCAGCCTCCACCACATCACCTCCTAATGCATTCCATTTGTCAACCACTCTGACACTAAACAAGTTCTTTCAAATATCTCTGTGGCTCATTTGGGCACTCAGTTTCCACCTGTGTCCCCTGTGTCCCCTGTGTCAACCGACTGTCTCACCACTCGGCTGTTAAAGGCTTTGTCTCAGGTTAGTGTGGGTCACCCAGGTGTGGGAGGAGACACAGGTGTGGGTGTTGGTGCAGGTGTGGGAGACCATGTAGGTGTGGAGGACCACAGATACTAGGGGGGGGGGGGGAAATGACGATGATGTGTGAGATGACGGGTGTGGCATGTGATATTGGTACATATGAGGCTGGGTGTTTAGAAATATGTGGTTTTGGGGGGTGAGTGAGAGTGAGTGAACTGTGAGGGTGAGAGTGAGTGAACTGTGAGGGTGAGAGTGAGTGACTGTGAGAGAGGGTGAGTGAGAGTGAGGGGACTGTGAGAGAGGGTGAGTGAGAGTGATTGGACTGTAAGAGAGGGTGAGTGAGAGTGAATGGACTGTGAGAAGGGTGAGTGAGTGGGTGGAGGTTGGTGTGAAATGTCAGCAGGTGAGAGGGTCCACAGTAGTTTCCCCTCACCCCCTCCCCTTCCCCCTCATCCACCTACACTTTCATCCTCATCCACCTGCCTCTTCACTCCAGGACCCCCCCCCCCACACATCTGCCCTTTCCTCATAACTCCTCATCTGCCATCTGAGGCCAGTGGCACTCACCTCCCCCCCCCCCTACATCTGAGTGCCTCACACACACTTGTATGCCGCTAGCAGGTGTGTGTGTGTGTGTGTGTGACGTGTGTATGAAGCCCTCACGTCTATGCTTCCCATATGAGTATGCTGCACAGGCACATGTGCAGTCTGCGAGCCTGTGTCACTCACGCTCCTATGCCTCATGACACTCGTGAGGTACACATACACACACACTCATATTTGGCCAACACACTCATGCCGCCCACATACTCATGCCGCCCATGGACTCATAGCACCGCCAAACCCATGAGTGTTCATCAATAAACACTCGGGCGTAATAGACGCATTCCAGCACATATGTACGCCCGCACATACGTACACCCGCACGTACGTACGTCCGCACATATGTACGCCCACACGTACACACTGGGAAGCATACACGAACCGCCCTCTCAGACCACCTCGGTAGTTATATTGTAACACGGGTTTGGGTTTCTCTCTCTTTACTTCCTTCTTTCTACTCCCTCTACCCGTATTCTTACTTTTATTTCTAAACCAAGGGACTCCAAAACTTTTACCAAAGCCAACTCCACGCCACGTGGTCCTAAGACGATTGACCGACTTAGGATTCTACACCCAGTATGACGTGACCTAAGCTCTGAACAAAACCCTAGAGTCACCTCTGCTGCCACCACCAGACCAGTAATACAAGAGCAATGATCGAGGTCTGGATCGATCACGCTAATTAATCAACCTAGGGGCTTGATCCCCACTATAAACGATGACCTTGAGTGTGGAATAAATTACACGGTAATGATGATTCCGATTCGATGTTAGAATCGGCGCCCAATACAACTCTGCCTCGTGTGGACCACGTGACCAGGACAAGTTTACACATAACCAAATGGAAACAATAAAATGCAAATTAATAACAAATTTAATTTATTAAAAGAAAACTAAAACAAAATCTAAATATGTTCACTCCCTATCACTTTAACACTCCCTACTTGACCTGAGTGGCAAATGAGACTATTTCTATACTTAACCATAGCAACTATACCTTGGGCGACCAGCTAGATGTCTTGGGGAGAGGTAAGATGTTTGACCTCTCCCAGCTGCTCCCGTATTCACACTGATTTGTCCTCGTCTGGCCTAGCCCAGACTAGAACCTTGTATCCTTCCGCCTAGTCAGTCAAAGTTCTACCAAGTTACTAGCCAGGTTTAAGTTATAACAATTAACCTCTGTTGTACTTAATTGATCCAGACTGGTTGAATTATTTTACTGAATTAAATTACACAAGCCTCTAACGGCAGAGCTGTTCCCGATCACAAAGATGGTTATTAAAACTTTGAGAAATATTAGACCTGTCAACCCCTGATGACCTATGACCGCCGGTCAGGTGGAAAGGACAATTCACGTGAATAAATTGAAACATTATCATGCTAGAGAGGAATTAGAACTGCCTTCAGCGGGTCTAGTTCCTGACTCAGCAGTGCTGACTCATGGCTTCACCGACGAGTCAGAAGATGAGGATGACCCTCTGTCATCACTCGTCAGTAGTCAGGTGCAGTCTCGCCACCCTATGGTGACGAGATCTCGCGCTGTACAGTAAAGTAACTTCCTTGGTTAGTATAATTTAGTATTCATTAGATTTTCCTGTAAAGGCAATGAGATGTACTATGTCTATACTTAACTCAGGTAGCAACTTTTACCGTGCTCTGGGGTTCCACCTCCACCAAACCCAGAGTATATCTATGCTTCCGCTGTGTTGTGTCTGTCTGTTCCCAGGTCTGATTGGTACACCGACCCAGTTGTTCCAGCCACACGTGAACCCTTGTCTGTAAAGACCGAGGGGGGAGGCACGTTACACAAAGCCCTCCCCCCACTAGACCCAGTAACCCATACATCAGTTACTTTGGGGATGAGTGACTGTCCAAGAGTCACCCGGCCGACGCCTCACGTCACTAACGAGGTTGTCAGGGCCAGCGAGCTGTCCACATTATAGCAGTCACCGGAGGTGCCATACAACGCCGGGGTAGCTGTCTCGAGATCACCAATACCCACCTGCTGCGTCATCAAGACTGCAGTCATTCCAGCAGTGTTGGAGGAGAGGTCAAGAAATGGAAAGCACGTAGCAGTACTCAAGAATTTCGCCGGAAGATTAATGATTACGTCATCTGAAGTAACAAGAAAGCAGAAGTAAGGCGGTCACAGGTGGAAGGCACGGTTTCCCTACAGAGTACCGGGACTCGCCAATAGAAGGTCGCAAAATTGTCTCCTTTGGCCTAAAGTCGGCGGTACGAGGGTATGCACAGTTGGTGTTTACGGCCTAGTAACCTGGTGACATCAAGAAACGCCTGAGATGACGTGAGCAATGATGGAAGACGAGATTCACCTGTTCTGCAAACAAGCAACCCGCCTCTACGACCTTCTAACATCACTCCTGCTAGGAGACACCGTTGGTACATCCAGTCCTGCTCTGCTGTGGTCATCTGCGACGTCAAGTTTAACATCAAGACTACCGTGTGAACTGTGATTGATACGAAGGCGTGTGGACTGTCGAGAGCAAGATTAATGGCCGAAGTAACAGTATTCTACAGCTGTCACTTGGCACTCAGCTCTACTACACTCTGTCGTCATTCAGTAGTACCGGATGGGAGTACAAGAGGACCAGGTATTGATGTCTACACATGGGGAGAAGCAAGATCGACACCGTCATCGTCAGCGACTACATTCAGCATCCAGCAGCATCGATTTTTTTTTCGATTACTCAATATGAACAATTGATAAACAACAAAGTGGCTCTGAACATCTGTGTGAAGAACATCTGGACACTTTTGTTTAAATGTTGAAAAACAGAGTTAGAATCAATTCTTTATAAATGTTGAAAAACAGATTTAAAATAATTCTGGTATATGAAAATTTAACTATAAATTGGTCAGTAATCAAAATCGAAGCCCCTGTGTAATTGTCTCAGCCCAGAACAAACGGTTATGGAAAATTATGTTGTGCTATTTTTTTTCAGAATGGTTGAACACAGGAGAGGCGGACCAATATAAACATTGACACTTCTAGTGAGTGAGAACACTTGGCTGTACAGTCAGCTGAAACCTGTGATATAGTATAGGAATTTTTTTTTATTTTTAGATACATGAAATAAACGTTAGGTGTGTTCCTTGATGGGGAGTGGTTAGTACACGGATGTGAACTGATAGTTCCGTAGTACGCTCCCGGATGACTGAAAGTTCAGTCTGAACTTATAACTTTAATGTTTGTTTGAGCACGGTGTGGCCGGCTCTAGAGGACACATGGACTTGGCTAGTGAAGAGCCAAGAGAGTTTAATAGCTAGTTTTTGATGGTAGAGTAGGGACATGTTATTTAGCTATGTCAGTAAGGGTAGGATGTATGTTTCCTGATATTGGAGGATTGCTGTCAGTTGACAGCTGAGAAATTTATGAAATATGAACATGTTCATTATGATGTTGGACTATTATGTGTCAAATTTTATTAGTTAGGTTAGCTTTTGTTTGTGGCATGAGTTGAATTGTGGGTTTGGATACTAAACCTCGTGAATTTTAACAAATTAACAAGGTTTACTAAGTGCTTGTGCGGGGGGGTTGTAACAAACTAGGCTGTTGTAAGAATTATCCAGAGTGGTTTATCGACAAAAGAGAATGGGAAGCTGAGCCGCATGGTGACCTGACCCCCAGGGGAATTCGCGGTGGAAATAACCGACGCTTTGTTCATATCTGCGTAAATGAATCATCCTATAGTATTCAGTAATTTAGAGAAAATTAGCCTTTATTCATTTTGCATTAAAATTGTATTGTATAATAGTACTGGATACAAGATCAAGAGTATTCTAATTATTGAGTTTAAGTCACCATCAGTGACGTCACGAATCAGATCTAACTTTTGAGGCGGAGTGACCGGCGGTCATAGGTCATCAGGGGTTGACAGGTCTAATATTTCTCAAAGTTTTAATAACCATCTTTGTGATCGGGAACAGCTCTGCCGTTAGAGGCTTGTGTAATTTAATTCAGTAAAATAATTCAACCAGTCTGGATCAATTAAGTACAACAGAGGTTAATTGTTATAACTTAAACCTGGCTAGTAACTTGGTAGAACTTTGACTGACTAGGCGGAAGGATACAAGGTTCTAGTCTGGGCTAGGCCAGACGAGGACAAATCAGTGTGAATACGGGAGCAGCTGGGAGAGGTCAAACATCTTACCTCTCCCCAAGACATCTAGCTGGTCGCCCAAGGTATAGTTGCTATGGTTAAGTATAGAAATAGTCTCATTTGCCACTCAGGTCAAGTAGGGAGTGTTAAAGTGATAGGGAGTGAACATATTTAGATTTTGTTTTAGTTTTCTTTTAATAAATTAAATTTGTTATTAATTTGCATTTTATTGTTTCCATTTGGTTATGTGTAAACTTGTCCTGGTCACGTGGTCCACACGAGGCAGAGTTGTATTGGGCGCCGATTCTAACATCGAATCGGAATCATCATTACCGTGTAATTTATTCCACACTCAAGGTCATCGTTTATAGTGGGGATCAAGCCCCTAGGTTGATTAATTAGCGTGATCGATCCAGACCTCGATCATTGCTCTTGTATTACTGGTCTGGTGGTGGCAGCAGAGGTGACTCTAGGGTTTTGTTCAGAGCTTAGGTCACGTCATACTGGGTGTAGAATCCTAAGTCGGTCAATCGTCTTAGGACCACGTGGCGTGGAGTTGGCTTTGGTAAAAGTTTTGGAGTCCCTTGGTTTAGAAATAAAAGTAAGAATACGGGTAGAGGGAGTAGAAAGAAGGAAGTAAAGAGAGAGAAACCCAAACCCGTGTTACAATATAAGTATTTGCGATGGTCCGAAAGCATATTACGGTTTCAGTGATAGCCTACTGACAAACAGGGAAATGAACCTTTGTCCTAAACAGAAATTATTCTCAAGTTATACATTTATTGTAATATAAATCCAGACGGGACACCACGAGCGAAGCTCTCGTCATGTAAGTACATTTAGGTAGTTACGCACACACACACATATATGTAAACAAAACACATAGCCTGTTATACAGGAATTGTAGGTTTATATCTACAGATGACTGGAAGGAAGAGAGACCACGTGGTTTAAGCTGTATATATGTTGTTGTTGTTGAGTTAGGGGCGACGACGATCGTGGGATCGGATGCGCCCCGGCGTACCCGTGAAGGGTGAATCGCAGAAAAGCCAGAAGAGGCGAAACGCCAAGCCAAAACGCGAAACGAGTGACGCCAAGCACTAGAAACTAATATGCCACACGGCAAAGCTACGCACAAAGGGAGAGGCAGAAGCACATAATAGAACAGGGCAAACAAACAGCCAGAAGGGCACACAGCACGTCATAGAGCAAATACACAAGAAATCAGAGCACAAACTTGCCCGGGAACTTGGCCCGCGGGAACCTTACATTGAACGCCTCCCAGAGCACCCATTGCCAAGGGTCTCGTCCATCCACCGGTGACGCCATAACATCTGGAACCGGGGCAACAAACACCTGCAAACTGGGGACCCAGATGGTAGTACTCATGAGGCGAGAAGTCGCCACTCGCCCCCACAGGAAGGGAACTTGCCCCTCACGAAAGCACTCCGGTCCGTCAGACAGCAGTAACTCGGCAATCTTCGACCAGTGACCCGGTGGCATCACAGACGCCGGCAACACGTCCCCTAGGGCCCCAACGCGCACCCGCACCACAGGGGTACCCGTGGCCCCGGGCACACCACCAGACGACAGCAGGGAACCCGGACGGCACGCATCCTTCCGTAACGTCACCACCAGGCCACGCCCAGCACCAGAGTCCACACCATCCCTGGCAGCGGGAGCCACCACCCCCCACTGTGGAGAGTCCCCCGGCGGAGAAAGAACCGAAGGCACGTCCGAGACACAGGCACCAGCACCGGCAGGCACATGGACCTCCGCCACCACGAACCGCGGAGACATCGACGCATCCGTATCCACACTGGCAACACCCGAAGCCCCACAGACACTGAAGTCACCAACGTCGGGCCAGGAAGAAGACGAACGCCGGGAACGTTTGGGCACCGGCCGGATATCGTCCGAGCCGGTAAGTGACCCAGAAACACGGGTACCTCGCGCCGAAGGAACCGACGCCAGGACGGCAGCAGCCTCTACCACAGGGGGAACTGGGCCACACACAGCAGGAGGCTCCGCAGCCACCCCAGCACCCAGCACATCCGGGACCCGAGTCACGGACACAGGGCCAGGCGCAGCATCAGAAGACGAGGGAGAAGACAGTGACGTCACACAGGGAGCTCCAGGGAGGGCCACGGGAGCAGCTGGGACAGCGACAGGATCAGGCAGACCAACCGACGGTACCTCAAGAACCGGAGGAGGGACGGCAACAACCGGAGGAGGGACGGCAACAACCGGAGGAGGGACGGCAACAACCGGAGGAGGGACGGCAACAACCGGAGGAGGGACGGCAACAACCGGAGGAGGGACGGCAACAACCGGAGGAACGGCAGGCGCCGCCGGGGAAGCTGCAGCAGCAGATGGGACGCGCACCACCTCATCAACATCACCGGGGATAGTGGGCTCCTGAGCTACCGTGCAGTGAGGACGTGTCGCCTGCTGCTCCGGTGGTTTGAGTCGGTTCTCACTACGTGCAGAGAGCCATGGGGAAGGCTCAGCGCAAGAGGGAATGGAAGCAGCTTTCGGACGAGGAAGGACGGGGGACCGATGTGCAGCAGGCCCCAAAGAAAACTGCTATCGAGGCTTTACCACTTGCTTCTACCAGCAAGTCAGCGGACGTAATGGACCTAGAGAGGACAGCGTCAGTCACACACCAGCCAGTGTCAGTCAATGCTTCTCTGTCCGCAACGCTGCCGCGGGACGGCAGTATGAGTCAGGAGAGGACACCACCGGTTTCACGCCAGCCAATGTCGGCCATTGTTCCTCTCTCCACAGCCCAGCCGCAGGACAGCAGTATGGGACAGGGGAGGACACCACCAGTCTCACACCAGACATCTCCAGCCTCTGCACTTCTTCCGAAATTCAAGATCATGCAGACCGACCACTTTCCTACAGCATATGGAGTAGTAACGGCGATGGAAAAAGAACAACCAGAGCTCAAACTTTCCATTACAGTCAACCTGAAGGGAGAAATAATACTGACACCTCAAGACCAACAGACTGCACATTACTTAGAGAAGGTAAGAGTCCTGCAGGGGAAACCTGTGTGCTTGGTAAAGCTGGACCCTTCAGAACGACGCACACGAGTCGTGCTTTTGGGATACCCAATCGACTTTCCCCTGGATCCAGTGCTAGAACACAAGCAAGTCCTGAGTGCGGAACGTTGCCACACAAAAGTAGACAAGGCAGCGACGCGTCAGGTTCTGGTGACCGTCATGGGACATGTGCCGGAAACTTTCGGTCTTGGAAATTGGGGGACATACCGACAGAGGCCATACGTCCCGGAACCCCTACGCTGCTTCAGGTGTCAGAAATACGGCCACCATCAGTCACGCTGCACAGGACAGGAGAGGTGCGGAGTGTGCAGCCTGAGACATCCCACCAAAGACTGTATTGCCAAGCACAAGGCAAACCAGACCACAACAGCCAAATGTCCAAATTGTGGAGGCAAACATCATGCCTGGAGCACAACCTGCTCTGCACGGAAACAAAAAGTGCAGACAGCTCAGGCCAGGGTCAACACACTGACCAGCGGTACATCCACCAACACCACCGTCTGGAACACTCGTGCACAGCCACAACAGCCACCCGCTCTCACAGAGCAAAATTTCCCGAATCTGTCAATTCCGAATCAGACATTACACGAAAGTGTTGCAGAAGTCCAGCAAGTGCAAATGAGCAGAAAACACTTACTTTCGGAATCTACTCACCAGCTATACAGTTTTACCGAGGTCCAGCTGCAAACCATCGTGAAGATCATGGCAGAGACCATTATCAATTGCCTACAGATGACGCAGAACGCCTCACAACAACAGACTCAAGACATCACTTGTGTGATAATGGACAAGATCGTGCAGCAGACCACAGTTACACGAGAAATAGACAGTCTCCGACAGGATGGAGCACAAGAGGACAAACAACGCAACTTGGACGTACTGACTACCGACAACAGTCGGCTAGTCAAGACACCGGAACATCGACATTCACAAACGCAACTGCAGGACGCAGTGACCACCAACGATCAACAGAATCTTCAAACACAGGAGACAGACAACAACAGCCAATGCAGTCTGATCTGCAGCAACGCCAACAAAGACGTATTGAACAGCAGAGATGCGCAGGTTCCGCCAACACAAGAAACGGCCGCGAGCAATCAATGCAGTCCGACTTGCAGCAATCCCAACAACAAAGTGATGGACCACAGTTCTGCACAGATTCCAACAATGCCGGGGTTGACCACGGACAATCAATGCAGTCCGACCTGCAGCACTTCCAACACCATAGCGATGGACCACAGTTATGCACAGATTCCAACAACGTCGGGGATGACCACGAACTATCAATGCAGTCCGATTTGCAGCGACACGACTTGCGAGGCGGAGAATATAGAGGTCGATTCCGAGGAGGAGTTCTAGTAGAACAAGCTACACCAACCGAACCCGTCGTCTGGCCATTACGAATTCTGCAGTGGAACATACAAGGTCTTGGAAATAAAAAACACACACTTCAGGAGGCTGCAATCAGCACGAAAGCAGATATAATCGTTTTGGAAGAAACTCTTTTCCCAGCCACGAAATCCTTCAGATTAGCTGGATATCAGCACTATGTTCTCCCGTATGAGCAGGGGAGACTAAGAGGATTAATGACCCTAGTCAGAAACACCATACCCAGCAAGAAAATAGACTCGGTTTCATGTGGGGATGGAGTAGAGGTATTAGCAGTAACAGTGAATATGGCTAATTTTGAGCTCCTCATATACAACGTCTACAAGCCCCCTAGACGTAAACTAGAAGCAGAGGCAGTGCTTGCCTTGGCCACGCAGGAAAATTTAATTCTTGCTGGAGATTTTAATGCTCATCATCCAGAGTTAGGTGCAACTGGGCCAGCCAATGCAGATGGGCGCCATTTAGCTGCAGCTCTGCGAGAAGTACCTGAAATTACACTTCTCAACACTGGGGAACCCACTCACATTCTAGGAGGTTCCCTTGATCTTACATTCATCTCCACAGCACTCCAGCAACAGGCGAAGTGGGAAGTAGACCCGGTGATCACCAGTGACCACTATGCTACTGTCACGACACTCAACCTGGCATGACCTCCTACACCTCCTGCGCGGCCTCGGTGGAATTTAGGAAAGGCCAATTGGAATGTATACCAGGAAGAACTTGAAAAATGGTATGCAACGTACACGCCACCTGGGGATTTGAACATACACGAGACCAATCTGCAGGAAGCCGTTGCAGCTGCTGCGAACAAAGCTATTCCAATCATTATCACAGGTAACACGAAACGAAAGAACTATTGGTTCTATAGTAATGACGTTAAAGAACAGAACCACAGAGTCAACATCTTCAGAAAACATCTAAAGAGAAACCCCACACCAGAAGGAAGAACTCTGCTACGAGCGGTGATATCTGAAGCAAGGCGAGTTTCTCGAGAAGTAAAGGAGGCAAGATGGTTTGAGTGGTGTCAAACTCTAAATGAACATAGTAGTCTTGGCAAGATATGGGGTCAGATTAAAACTATATCAGGTCGACCAGCCCGGCCACAGGCATGTATTCAACCATTGCAGGAGGCTGAGAGACTTGCTCTCCAATTTGCAGAAAGAACAGCTTCATATCAGCTTCCTGCAATGGTCCGAAGGCAGCAAGAACACTTAAAACAAGAGAGGATGACAGTCATTCATGAGGGCTTAGCTATAAATGACGAATGTGACTGTCCCTTCACCGAACAGGAACTAAGCAGAGCCAAAAAGGGTGGTAAGGACACTGCACCAGGTGCTGATAACATTACATACTCAATGATCGCACATGCAGGTCCTGCTGGAGACCGAGGGATGTTGGACGTCATCAATGCGTCTTGGCAGCAAGGCAAACTACCGCCCTCTTGGAAGAAAGCAGACATCATACCGATTCCTAAGCCGAATGAACCTGACAATTACAGACCCATTTCCTTAACATCATGCGTTAGTAAAACTGCAGAACGGATGGTCTTAAATAGGCTACTGTGGAAGACTGGAGACCTTCATAAACACATATTTGGCTTCACTAGAGGTGTAGGTACTGCCAACTGCATAGCAACATTACTAGGAACAGTTAACTCGGGTCCAGCTATAGTGGTCTTCCTTGATCTGGAAAAAGCATTTGAACTTGCAAGCCCGCCAGCAATACTACACACCTTAGTTAAAAAAGGTGTGAGGGGGAAAATGCTAGCATGGATTCAAGAGTACCTAAGTCACAGGTATGCCAGAGTAAAGTTGCAAGGACAAGTGTCGGACTACCACTTGCACGAGAATGGGACTCCAAAGGAGGAGTCCTCAGTCCTAGTCTTTTTAACATCCTTATGGAAAATCTTGTTACCATGTCCTTTACAGAAGGGGTTACATTGCTAAGCTATGCTGATGATCTAGCATTAGTCGTTACGGGTCCTTCACTTCTAAATAAAGCTCAAGGTGCTTTAGATCAAGTGACATCTGAATGCAGTGTTTTAGGGCTAAAAATATCTGCACAGAAGTCTAAGGCGATGAGACTCGGTGGCAAGGCTCCAGACAGGCACCTACGCATTCAGGACATTAACCTTCAGTGGGTTCCACAATATCGATATCTCGGAGTGTGGATTGATTTTAAGATGACATTCAATAAGCAAATTCAATATCTAAAGGAGAAAGCAAAGTCACGAATAAATATAATGAGAGCAATCACAGGGCCCCGTCTAGGAGCGGGACACAGAGTGTTGAGAATGTTTTACATACACGCCGTTCGTTCCCTGGTTGATTATGCAGCACCTGCCTTACTCACTCTTTCTCCTGGTCAGTGGGCAAACGTTGAGGTTCTTCAAAATGATGCATTGCGAGTCATAACAGGTGCTCCCAGATGGACTAAAATCCTGAACCTAAGACTAGAGACAAAGCTAACGTCGAATGAAATAAGGGTAAAGGGTATTGCTGCGTGCATGCTGACCAAGATATTGACTAGACCTAGAATCAGTTCACTTAAAGATTTGATCACTGGAGCACTAACTCTGGACAGAAGAGCCTCCAATAGCAACAGGTGGACCCATTGTGCGTTAAACGCCATCGATACGTTTGATATGGCAAACACAGTCACTGAGAGGGGTGTCGACGACATACATGCAGACTTTGTTATACAAGCCCCTTGGGAATCTCTGCCAGCAGACTTTCAGATTATGGCTCTTGACGGAAAGAAGAACCAGACACATCCTCATCTGCTACGTCACATTGCACAGATGCATATAGAAGCAAACATGGCATCCGACAGCTTCACTTACTTCACGGATGGGTCAGTAGACCAGCAGGGACAAGAAACCGGAGCTGCAGTTAAAGCAGGAAACTCTGTATATAGTTGGAGGCTCTCAAATGGGTGTTCGACTTTACAGACTGAGATGCTAGCCATTCAAAAGGCTTTGGAACATGCTCTTGCTGAACACCGCCAACATGTTATCGTCCATACAGATTCGAGAACCGCCATTGAAACCTTGCAACAGGAACACATATGTGATAACATCCATCTGATCACCAATGTCTTATCATTCATGCACACACTCCACCGACAAGGCCGACGGGTGCTTATCAACTGGGTGCCAAGTTATGTGGGACTATTAGGTAATGACATTGCAGACGAAGCTGCAAAACTTGCTACTAAGAGGAGGAATGTAGACATTTACATACCACCGAGTCTCTCCCAGATGAAGAAAGTGATTCGAAACAGAGCAATGCGAAGGCTGTACAGTGACCACAACACAGCAGTTGCAACATCAGGATCTGCGGGTTGGTACAAGAATTCCACCAACTACGAACCACTTAGTTTGATGAAAGGGGGCAGTAGAACAACAGAAGTGCACTTACATCGCATCAGGCTTGGATACCCATGTGCATGGGAAATAGGCTTACGGGTTCCGGAAGGTGAGAGGAAATGTCAACACTGTGGAGAAATGCCCGACAGACCACTGGAACATTATCTAACACAGTGCACAGTTACAAACCCGTTAAGATTTCACCTTCGATTCGACAGAGCTGAGGAAGTTGTTAAACACATATGGCAAAATCTTACTGAAGCGACCATACGGGTCATACATACTCATCCTCCGCCCAGGTAAACCAGAAACGGGCATCACTTAGTGGGCCAGCCAGAGGCTTAGGGCCCGCGCAGGATTATCCCTGCTAAAAAGAAAAAAAAAAAAAAAAAAAAAAAACATCACCGGAGACTGCCTCCAGAGGGAGCGGCGGGAAATCCTCGTCGCGGAACAAGTTGACAGGAGCAGCAGGGGCCTCAGAGCACCCGGCAGCCTGATGCCCCAACAGGCCACACCGGAAACAGGTACGAGGCTGCCGGGCATAATACACCCGGACGTAGTACCCCATAAGCCGGACAGAAGAAGGTATATCCGACCGCAGGCGCATCCCCAACGTGCGAATGTTTGTACGCCTCCCAGCATACCGCCCCGAGGAGAGCGTGTTCACCCGCACGCTGACAACAGTACCAAAACCCCCGAAGTAACGCCGGAGGAGGTCATCAGGGAACTCCAGGGGCGCACCATGGATACTGACATAAGTCAGGGCACCACTGCGGTCCGAAATCGCCACAGAGCCGGCATCGTCTGGCAACGGCAACGTACGCCCCCCGTACCGACGGAGGAAGTCCCGGTACTCGTCCTCCCCCACGCCCGTAACTAGCTCCACACCGTAAACAGCTTCCACCGGGACACGAAGCATGTCACACATCACCATCTCGATGGTCGGATAACCAGCCTTACAAGTGAACTCCAGGCCCACGGAGTTCACACGCATAACAGGAGGAAGATGGCCCCCATGTCAGCACTGCCACGTCAACGCAGCCAGGCAGGCAACAAAACTGGTAGGGCAAAGACGCCCACAACACCTGGCGACCAAAACAGTAAACAACTCCAACAGCCACGGAGGGTCGGTAAACGTCCTCACTCCACGGCTGCTAGCAGTCGACCTAAGCTGTATATATAGAACAGATCCACGAGGCTTCCTCCTCTAACAACAACAACAACAACTGCAATCCGAGCCGTTTTCGACACTATAGGCGTCTGAATCCAAACATGAGAAAATCCACATTCTCATAAGAACACTAAGATATAACCACTATTCAAGAAAGACAACATGATCCTAAAGAAAGGAATAATAACTGCATACCGCTAAATATTATCTATAAAAATTAAGAATAGCGTGTCGAAAATATAAATATTTCGTGAATCCGGTGTAGACGGCTACTTGTCTCACGAACACCGGGGAAGACGACGCTAGCCAGAGGTGTAGACGGCTACTTGTCTCACGAACACCGGGGAAGACGACGCTAGCCAGAGGTGTAGACGGCTACATGTCTCACGAACACCGGGGAAGACGACGCTAGCCAGAGGTGTAGACGGCTACTTGTCTCACGAACACCGGGGAAGACGACGCTAGCCAGAGGTGTAGACGGCTACATGTCTCACGAACACCGGGGAAGACGACGCTAGCCAGAGGTGTAGACGGCTACTTGTCTCACGAACACCGGGGAAGACGACGCTAGCCAGAGGTGTAGACGGCTACTTGTCTCACGAACATCGGGGGAAGACGACGCTAGCCAGAGGTGTAGACGGCTACTTGTCTCACGAACACCGGGGAAGACGACGCTAGCCAGAGGTGTAGACGGCTACTTGTCTCACGAACATCGGGGGAGACGATGCTAGCCAGAGGTGTAGACGGCTACTTGTCTCACGAACACCGGGGAAGACGACGCTAGCCAGAGGTGTAGACGGCTACTTGTCTCACGAACATCGGGGGAAGACGACGCTAGCCAGAGGTGTAGACGGCTACTTGTCTCACGAACACCGGGGAAGACGACGCTAGCCAGAGGTGTAGACGGCTACTTGTCTCACGAACACCGGGGGAGACGACGCTAGCCAGAGGTGTAGACGGCTACTTGTCTCACGAACACCGGGGGAGACGACGCTAGCCAGAGGTGTAGACGGCTACTTGTCTCACGAACACCGGGGGAGACGACGCTAGCCAGAGGTGTAGACGGCTACTTGTCTCACGAACACCGGGGGAGACGACGCTAGCCAGAGGTGTAGACGGCTACTTGTCTCACGAACACCGGGGGAGACGACGCTAGCCAGAGGTGTAGACGGCTACTTGTCTCACGAACACCGGGGGAGACGACGCTAGCCAGAGAGATTGTAAACATTGCCACGTGTAGATGTCCCTTGTCCTTAAACGGAAGTTTATAAGCCAGAAACTATTAATATTAATTTTGTAACAACTGCTTGTGCCTCGTTATTGTTATTAAGGTGTAGGATTGTTTATAATAATAGAGAAGAGGAGAAGCAGTGACAACAAAAAGCATAAACGCAATGCATTAAGCCTATACTGACGCCTTCACTGTCGCCACCAGTCCCGTCTCTGTTTACACCACATAAATCCTAATGTTTACACCACATAAATCCTAATGTTTACACCACATAAACCCTAATGTTTACACCACATAAATCCTAATGTTTACACCACATAAATCCTAATGTTTACACCACATAAATCCTAATGTTTACACCACATAAATCCTAATGTTTACACCACATAAATCCTAATGTTTACACCACATAAATCCTAATGTTTACACCACATAAATCCTAATGTTTACACCACATAAATCCTAATGTTTACACCACATAAATCCTAATGTTTACACCACATAAATGCTAATGTTTACACCACATAAATCCTAATGTTTACACCACATAAATCCTAATGTTTACACCACATAAATCCTAATGTTTACACCACATAAATCCTAATGTTTACACCACATAAATCCTAATGTTTATACTACATAAATCCTAATGTTTACACCACATAAATCCTAATGTTTACACCACATAAATCCTAATGTTTACACCACATAAATCCTAATGTTTACACCACATAAATCCTAATGTGTACACCACATAAATCCTAATGTGTACACCACATAAATCCTAATGTTTACACCACATAAATCCTAATGTTTACTCCACATAAATCCTAATGTGTACACCACATAAATCCTAATGTGTACTCCACATAAATCCTAATGTGTACACCACATAAATCCTAATGTTTACACCACATAAATCCTTATGTGTACACCACATAAATCCAAATGTTTACACCACATAAATCCTAATGTGTACACCACATAAATCCTAATGTTTACACCACATAAATCTTAAATAGTCACTGTTTAGCTTTTTGGAATCCTATTTAATTCTTACCAAAAACACTAACCCCCTAAAAAACAATGAAAGTAGTTAAGACGAGGGCTGTCGAGCCCAAAGTAATCAAAATATAAAATTTAAGCTATTTAAATTTGTGTATATCTATATATATATATATATATATATATATATATATATATATATATATATATATATATATATATATATATATATATATATATATATATATATATATACTTAGTGATAAATAAGCTAGGCCGAAGCTTATAATAAAAGTGGCAGTACCTAATTACGGCACACATTTGTATTATTATCAAAGAGTGCTAATGCGAGGTTACATTCCAGGCTGGTGAATGGTGTGCACATCAGCCGCTGCAAGTAACCCATTATAACTCCTCTAGAAAGAAGCCTGGTACTCGACACGCCGGTCCTGGCTTCATCAACTACAACAGTTAAGACTCGACCAATTATTGTAATGTTATTTTGCAATTTTTTTATTTTTTTATTTTTTTTATATCGAGGGTAAATACCACATTAATTTTGGTCGTTTGGGTTGACAACCAAAACTCCAGGATAATATAAATATATATATATATATATATATATATATATATATATATATATATATATATATATATATATATATATATATATATATATATATATATTAGTATATTTTGGTAGCAGTCTTTCCTGTAGACATATATTATTAAATATGACCGAAAAAGTAAGATTAATAATTTTAACACGAATTTTCTCAATCTTTCGTACATTTCTTTTCACTGTTGGAGGTAAATCAAAAATCAATTCTCCAAAATTCATTTTTATTTCTAGTCTGACGCGACACGAGCGCGTTTCGTAAAACTTATTACATTTTCAAAGACTTTAGTTCACAAATACACAACTGAATAGAACTTACGCATCTCCGATTTTATATCTACATTTGAGTGAGGTGGAAGGGGTGATGTGGCATTAACACAAGACAGAACAAGAGGTGGCATTAATAGGGTATTAATTTCATCAACACAAGACAGAACACGAAACAATGGGTATTGAATAGAAGTGTTTGTAGAAAGCCTATTGGTCCATATTTCTTGATGCTTCTATATTGGAGCGGAGTCTTGAGGTGGGTAGAATATAGTTGTGCAATAATTGGCTGTTGATTGCTGGTGTTGACTTCTTGATGTGTAGTGCCTCGCAAACGTCAAGCCGCCTGCTATCGCTGTATCTATCGATGATTTCTGTGTTGTTTACTAGGATTTCTCTGGCGATGGTTTGGTTGTGGGAAGAGATTATATGTTCCTTAATGGAGACCTGTTGCTTATGCAACAGGTTAGAATTATTAATCTTACTTTTTCGGTCATATTTAATAATATATATATATATATATATATATATATATATATATATATATATATATATATATATATATATATATATATATATATATATATATATATATATATATATATATATATATATATATGCGAACAAGCCTGAATGGTCCCCAGGACATATGCAACTGAAAACTCACACCCCAGAAGTGACTCGAACCCATACTCCCAGAAGCAACGCATCTGGTATGTACAAGACGCCTTAATCCACTTGACCATCACGACCGGACATAACCAGATGCGTTGCTTCTGGGAGTATGGGTTCGAGTCACTTCTGGGGTGTGAGTTTTCAGTTGCATATGTCCTGGGGACCATTCAGGCTTGTTCGCATTTGTGTTCCTCACGTGTTGCCCCAAAGAATGAGGTGATTTGGTAAAATGCTATGCCCAAGATAACTATCCGAGTGCCGGCGGTGGGGTGGTTCAAATAGCCTCGGCTATCACCTCATTATGTCCGGTCGTGATGGTCAAGTGGATTAAGGCGTCTTGTACATACCAGATGCGTTGCTTCTGGGAGTATGGGTTCGAGTCACTTCTGGGGTGTGAGTTTTCAGTTATATATATATATATATATATATATATATATATATATATATATATATATATATATATATATATATAATGTATATATATATATATGTGTGTGTGTGTATGTGTGTGTGTGTGTGTGTGTGTGTGTGTGTGTGTGTGTGTGTGTGTGTGTGTGTGTGTGTGTGTGTGTGTGTGTGTGTGTGTGTGTATGTATATGTATCAACAGAAATAGCTTAGTAAACAACTCAGCAGAGACGTAATGATGACTAAGATCTCTTAAGAACAAGAGTAAACAGAGTGAGAATGGTCGAGGCAGGCATGCCACACCCAGGATAACTCAAGTGTCTAAAGCCAAGATGGTCGGCATATTACTAACTAGGCTAGTCATACTACTAACTAAGGTAGGCATTTGTTGTTACAAGTGTTGTTGTTACAGGTGATGTTGTGGTGGTGGCTGTGTTTGTTGGTACAGCTGTTGTTATTGTTGTGGCTGTGTTTGTTGGTACAGCTGTTGTGGCTGTGTTTGTTGGTACAGATGCTGTTGTGACTGTGTTTGCTGGTACAGATGCTGTTGTGGCTGTGTTTGCTGGTACAGATGCTGTTGTGACTGTGTTTGCTGGTACAGTTGCTGTTGTGGCTGTGTTTGCTGGTACAGTTGCTGTTGTGACTGTGTTTGCTGGTACAGTTGCTGTTGTGGCTGTGTTTGCTGGTACAGTTGCTGTTGTGACTGTGTTTGCTGGTACAGTTGCTGTTGTGACTGTGTTTGCTGGTACAGATGCTGTTGTGGCTGTGTTTGCTGGTACAGATGCTGTTGTGACTGTGTTTGCTGGTACAGTTGCTGTTGTGGCTGTGTTTGCTGGTACAGATGCTGTTGTGGCTGTGTTTGCTGGTACAGTTGCTGTTGTGACTGTGTTTGCTGGTACAGTTGCTGTTGTGGCTGTGTTTGCTGGTACAGATGCTGTTGTGGCTGTGTTTGCTGGTACAGTTGCTGTTGTGGCTGTGTTTGCTGGTACAGATGCTGTTGTGACTGTGTTTGCTGGTACAGTTGCTGTTGTGACTGTGTTTGCTGGTACAGATGCTGTTGTGGCTGTGTTTGCTGGTACAGTTGCTGTTGTGACCATGTTTGCTGGTACAGTTGCTGTTGTGGCTGTGTTTGCTGGTACAGTTGCTGTTGTGACTGTGTTTGCTGGTACAGTTGCTGTTGTGACTGTGTTTGCTGGTACAGTTGCTGTTGTGACTGTGTTTGCTGGTACAGTTGCTGTTGTGACTGTGTTTGCTGGTACAGTTGCTGTTGTGACTGTGTTTGCTGGTACAGTTGCTGTTGTGGCTGTGTTTGCTGGTACAGTTGCTGTTGTGACTGTGTTTGCTGGTACAGTTGCTGTTGTGGCTGTGTTTGCTGGTACAGTTGCTGTTGTGACTGTGTTTGCTGGTACAGTTGCTGTTGTGGCTGTGTTTGCTGGTACAGTTGCTGTTGTGACTGTGTTTGCTGGTACAGTTGCTGTTGTGACTGTGTTTGCTGGTACAGTTGCTGTTGTGGCTGTGTTTGCTGGTACAGTTGCTGTTGTGACTGTGTTTGCTGGTACAGTTGCTGTTGTGACTGTGTTTGCTGGTACAGTTGCTGTTGTGACTGTGTTTGCTGGTACAGTTGCTGTTGTGGCTGTGTTTGCTGGTACAGTTGCTGTTGTGACTGTGTTTGCTGGTACAGTTGCTGTTGTGACTGTGTTTGCTGGTACAGATGCTGTTGTGGCTGTGTTTGCTGGTACAGTTGCTGTTGTGACTGTGTTTGCTGGTACAGTTGCTGTTGTGGCAGTGTTTGCTGGTACAGTTGCTGTTGTGACTGTGTTTGCTGGTACAGTTGCTGTTGTGACTGTGTTTGCTGGTACAGTTGCTGTTGTGACTGTGTTTGCTGGTACAGTTGCTGTTGTGGCTGTGTTTGCTGGTACAGTTGCTGTTGTGACTGTGTTTGCTGGTACAGTTGCTGTTGTGACTGTGTTTGCTGGTACAGATGCTGTTGTGGCAGTGTTTGCTGGTACAGTTGCTGTTGTGGCAGTGTTTGCTGGTACAGTTGCTGTTGTGACTGTGTTTGCTGGTACAGTTGCTGTTGTGGCTGTGTTTGCTGGTACAGTTGCTGTTGTGACTGTGTTTGCTGGTACAGATGCTGTTTTGGCTGTGTTTGCTGGTACAGTTGCTGTTGTGGCTGTGTTTGCTGGTACAGTTGCTGTTGTGGCTGTGTTTGCTGGTACAGTTGCTGTTGTGACTGTGTTTGCTGGTACAGTTTCTGTTGTGACTGTGTTTGCTGGTACAGATGCTGTTGTGGCTGTGTTTGCTGGTACAGTTGCTGTTGTGGCTGTGTTTGCTGGTACAGTTGCTGTTGTGACTGTGTTTGCTGGTACAGTTTCTGTTGTGACTGTGTTTGCTGGTACAGATGCTGTTGTGGCTGTGTTTGCTGGTACAGTTGCTGTTGTGGCAGTGTTTGCTGGTACAGATGCTGTTGTGGCTGTGTTTGCTGGTACAGTTGCTGTTGTGGCAGTGTTTGCTGGTACAGTTGCTGTTGTGACTGTGTTTGCTGGTACAGTTGCTGTTGTGGCTGTGTTTGCTGGTACAGTTTCTGTTGTGGCTGTGTTTGCTGGTACAGTTGCTGTTGTGGCTGTACTTGTTGGTACAGTTGCTGTTGTGGCTGTACTTGTTGGTACAGTTGCTGTTGTGGCTGTACTTGTTGGTACAGTTGCTGTTGTGGCTGTACTTGCTGGTACAGTTGCTGTTGTGGCTGTACTTGCTGGTACAGATGCTGTTGTGGCTGTACTTGCTGGTCTGGCTGGTGTGGGAGGTCTGGCTGGTGTGGGAGGTCTGGCTGGTGTGGGAGGTCTGGCTGGTGTGGGAGGTCTGGCTGGTGTGGGGGGTCTGGCTGGTGTGGGGGTCTGGCAGGTATTTCTACAAACCTAGCCTAAACTAACCTAACTTAACCTGCCAACCTAGCCTATTTCCTAGTCAAAACAAACATATCCTAATCTAAGCTAACCTAACCTAACCTAACGTAACTAACTCCTGGATACCTATTTACTGTTAGGTGAATAGATGTATTCGGTGATAGGAAACGCTACCTACAATTACAGCCCTTCCTCTTTTTCTATTTCTACAAACCTAGCCTATTTCCTAGCCTAAACTAACCTAACCTAAGGTAATCTAACTAACTCCTGGATACCTATTTACTGCTACGTGAACAGAGAAGACACGCTACCAACAATTACTGCCCTATTTCTATTTCAACAAAAATAGCCTATTTCTTAGCCTAAACTAATCTAACCTAATTAAACCTAACCTAACCTAATCTAACCTTACCTATATATATACTTCACTACTCACTAACATCATCACTACCACACTACTCACTAACATCATCACTACCTCCCTACTCACCATCATCATCACTACCTCTCTACTCACCATCATCATTACCTCACTACTCACCATCATCATCACTACCTCACCATCATCATCACTACCTCTCTACTCACCATCATCATCACTACCTCTCTACTCACCATCATCATCACTACCTCTCTACTCACCATCATCATCATTACCTCTCTACTCACCATCATCATTACCTCACTACTCACCATCATCATCACTACCTCTCTACTCACCATCATCATCACTACCTCTCTACTCACCATCATCATCATTACCTCACTACTCACCATCACCATCACTACCTCTCTACTAACCATCATCATCATTACCTCACTACTCACCATCACCATCACTACCTCACTATCATCATCACTACCTCTCTACTCACCATCATCATCATTACCTCACTACTCACCATCACTACCACACTACTCACCATCATCACTACCTCACTACTCACCATCACTACCACACTACTCACCATCATCACTACCTCACTACTCACTAACATCATCACTTCCTCACTACTCACTATCATCATCACTACTCACCATCATCACTACCACACTACTCATAAACATCATCACTACCACACTACTCACCATCATCACTACCACACTACTCATAAACATCATCACTACCACACTACTCACATCATCACTACCACACTACTCTTAACCATCATCACTACCTCACCATCATCATCACTACCACACTACTCACCATCATCACTACCACACTACTCTTAACCATCATCACTACCTCACCATCATCATCACTACCACACTACTCACCATCATCACTACCACACTACTCTTAACCATCATCACTACCTCACCATCATCATCACTACCTCACCATCATCACTACCTCACCATCATCATCACTACCTCACCATCATCATCACTACCTCACTACTCACCATCATCACTACCACAATACTCACCATCATCATCACTACCACAATACTCACGATCAACATCACTAACCACACTACTTAGCAACACCATCACTACCTCACTACTCACCATCATCATCACTATCACACTACTCACCATCATCATCACTACCTCACTACTCACCATCATCATCACTACCTCACTACTCACTATCATCATCACTACCACAATACTCACGATCAACATCACTAACCACACTACTCACTATCATCATCACTACCACACTACTCACCATCATCACTACCACACTATTCACTATCATCACTACCTCACTACTCACCATCATCACTACCACTACTCTCTATCATCACTTCTCACCATCAGCATCACTACCTCACTATCATCATCACTACCACACTAATCACCATCATCATCACTACCACACTATTCACTATCATCATCATTACCTCACTACTCACCATCATCATCACTACCACACTACTCACCATCATCATAACTACCTCACTACTCACTATCATCATCACTACCACACTACTCACCATCAACATCACTACCACACTACTCACTATCATCACTTCTATCACTACTCACCATCATCATCACTACCACACTACTCACCATCATCATCACTACCACACTACTCACCATCATCATCACTACCTCACTACTCACTATCATCATCACTACCTCACTACTCACCATCATCACTACCTCACTAATCACTATCATCATCACTACTCACCATCATCATCACTACCACACTATTCACTATCATTATCACTACCACACTACTCACCATCATCATCACTACCACACTATTCACTATCATCATCACTACCTCACTATCACCATCACTACCTCACTATCATAATAACTACCACACTACTCACCATCATCATCAGTACCACACTATTCACTATCATCATCACTACTCACTATCATCACTTCTATCACTTCTCACCATCATCATCACTACCACACTATTCACCATCATCACTACTACACTACTCACTATCATCATCACTACCACACTATTCACTATCATCATCACTACCACACTACTCACCATCATCATCTTTACCTCACTACTCACCATCATCATCACTACATCACTATCATCATCACTACCACACTACTCACCATCATCATCACTACCACACTACTCACCATCATCATCACTACCTCACTACTCACCATCATCATCACTACCTCACTACTCACTATCATCATCACTACCTCACTACTCACCATCATCACTACCACACTACTCACTATCATCACTTCTCACCATCATCATCACTACCTCACTACTCACTATCATCATCACTACCACACTATTCACCATCATCATCACTACCACACTTCACTATCATCATCACTACCACACTACTCACCATCATCATCACTACCTCACTACTCACCATCATCATCACTACCACACTACTCACCATCATCATCACTACCTCACTACTCACCATCATCATCACTACCACACTACTCACCATCACCATCACTACCACACTTCACCATCATCATCACTACCTCACTACTCACTATCATCATCACTACCACACTATTCACTATCATCATCACTACCACACTACTCACCATCATCATCACTACCACACTACTCACCATCATCATCAGTACCTCACTACTTACCATCATCACTACTCACTATCACTACCACACTACTCACCGAGTAGTGTGGTAGTGATGATAGTGAGTAGTGTGGTAGTGATGATGGTGAGTAGTGTGGTAGTGATGATGTTTATGAGTAGTGTGGTAGTGATGATGGTGGGTAGTGATAATGGTGAGTAGTGATGATGATGATGATGGTGAGTAGTGAGGAAGTGATGATGTTAGTGAGTAGTGAGGAAATGATGATGGTGGTGAGTAGAGAAGTAGTGATGATGATGGTGAGTAGTGAGGTAGTGATGATGGTGAGTAGTGTGGTTGTGATGGTGAGTAGTGAGGTAGTGATGATGATGGTGAGTAGTGAGGTAATGATGATGATGGCGAGTAGTGTGGTAGTGATGATGTTAGTGAGTAGAGAGGTAGTGATGATGATGGTGAGTAGAGAGGTAGTGATGATGATGGTGAGGTAGTGATGATGATGGTGAGTAGTGAGGTAATGATGATGGTGAGTAGAGAGGTAGTGATGATGATGGTGAGTAGTGAGGTAGTGATGATGTTAGTGAGTAGTGTGGTAGTGATGATGATAGTGAGTAGTGAAGTATATATATAGGTAAGGTTAGATTAGGTTAGGTTAGGTTTAATTAGGTTAGATTAGTTTAGGCTAAGAAATAGGCTATTTTTGTTGAAATAGAAATAGGGCAGTAATTGTTGGTAGCGTGTCTTCTCTGTTCACGTAGCAGTAAATAGGTATCCAGGAGTTAGTTAGATTACCTTAGGTTAGGTTAGTTTAGGCTAGAGAATAGGCTAGGTTTGTAGAAATAGAAATAGAAGAAGGGCTGTAATTGTAGGTAGCGTTTCCTATAACCGAATACATCTATTCACCTAACGGTAAATAGGTATCCAGGAGTTAGTTACGTTAGGTTAGGTTAGCTTAGATTAGGTTATGTTTGTTTTGACTAGGAAATAGGCTAGGTTTGCAGGTTAAGTTAGGTTAGTTTAGGCTAGGTTAATAGAAATAGAAAAGGGGCTGTAATTGTTGGTAGCCTATCTAACCTAACCAAGGAACCTAACCAACCAACCTAACCAACCAACCTAACCAACCAACCTAACCAAGCAACCTAACCAACCATCCTAACCAGGGAACCTAATCAACCAACCTAACCAAGGAACCTAACCAAGGATCCTAACCTAACCCAACCAACCGAACTAACCTAACCAACCAACCTAACCTAACCTAACCAACCAACCAACCTAACCAATGTAACCAACCAACCTAACCAACCTAACCAACCTAACCAACAAACCTAAGCAACCAACCTAAGCAACCTAACCTAACCAACCAACCTAACAAACCAACCTAACTAACCAACCAACCTAACCAACCAACCTAAGCTATCTAACCTAACCAACCAACCTAACCAAGCAACCTAACCAACCAACCTAACCAAGCATCCTAACCAACCAACCTAACCTAACCAACCAACCCAACCAACCTAACCTAACCTAACCAACCAACCAACCTAAACAACGTAACCAACCATCCTAACCAACGTAACCAACCAACCTAACCAACGTAATAACGTAACCAACTTAACCTAACCAACCAACCTAACCAACCAAACCTAACCAACCTAACCAACCAACCAACCAACCAACCAACCAACCAACCTAACTAACCAACCAACCTAATCAACCAAACTAAGCTATCTAACCAACCAACCTAACTAACCAACCAAACTAACCAACCAACCTAACCAACGTAAACTATCTAACCTAACCAACCAACCTAACCTAACCAACCAACCTAAGCTATCTAACCTAACCAAGCAACCTATCCAACCAACCTAACCAAGCAACCTAACCAACCAACCTAACCTAACCTAACCAACCAACCCAAACTAACCTAACCAACGTAACCAACCATCCTAACCAACGTATCCAACCAACGTAACCAACCAAACCTAACCAACCAACTAACCTAACCAACCAACCTAACCTAACGTAACCAACCAACCAACCAACCAACGTAACCAACCAACCTAACCAATGTAACCAACCAACCTAACCAATGTAACCAACCAACCTAACCAACCTAACCAATGTAACCAACCAACCTAACCAACCTAACCAATGTAACCAACCAACGTAACCAACGTAACCAACCAACCTAACCAACCAACCTAAGCAACCAACCTAAGCAACCTAACCTAACCAACCTAACCTTACCAACCTAACCTAACCAACCAACCAACCTGACCAACTAACCTAACCAACCAACCTAACCTAACCAACCAACCAACCAACCTAACCAACCTAACAAACCAACCTAACTAACCAACCAACCTAACCAAACAACCTAAGCTATCTAACCTAACCAACAAACCTATCCAACCAACCTATCCAACCAACCTTAGCTATCTAACCTAACCAACCAACCTAAGCTATCTAACCTAACCAACCAACCTAAGCTATCTAACCTAACCAACCTAACCTAACCAACTTAACCTAACCAACCTAACCTAACCAACCTAACCTAACCAACCAACGAACCTAACCAACCAACCTAACCAGCCAACCTAACCAAGCAACCTAACCTAACCAACGTAACCAACCAACCTAACCAACCTAACAAACCTAACAAACCAACCTAACTAACTAACCAACCTAACCAAACAACCTAAGCTATCTAACCTAACCAACCAAACTATCCAACCAACCTATCCAACCAACATTAGCTATCTAACCTAACCAAACAACCTAAACTATCTAACCGAACCAACCAACCTAAGCTATCTAACCTAACCAAGCAACCTAACCAACCAACCTAACCAAAGAACCTAATCAACCAACCTAACCAAGCAACCTAACCAACCAACCTAACCTAACCTAACCAACCAACCAAACTAACCTAACCTAACCAACCAAACTAACCTAACTAACCAACCAACCTAACCAACCTAACCTAACCAACCTAACCAACCAACCAACCTAACTAACCAACCAACGTAAACTATTTAACCTCACCAACCAACCTAAGCTATCTAACCTAACCAAGCAACCTACCCAAGCAACCTAACCAACCAACCGAACCAAGGAACATAACCAACCAAAGAACCTAATCAACCAACCTAACCAAGCAACCTAACCTAACCAAAGAACCTAATCAACCAACCTAACCAACCAACCTAACCAACCAACCAAACCAACCAACCAAACCAACCAACCTAACCTAACCAACCAGCCCAACCTAACCTAACCAACCAACCAAACCAACCAACCAAACCAACCAACCTAACCTAACCAACCAGCCCAACCTAACCTAACCAACCAACCTAACCAAGCAACCTAACCAACCAACCTAACCAACCAACCTAACCAAGCAACCTAACCAACCATCCTAACCAGGGAACCTAATCAACCAACCTAACCAAGGAACCTAACCAAGGATCCTAACCTAACCCAACCAACCTAACCAACCAATGTAAGCTATCTAACCTAACCAACCAACCTAACCAACCAACCTAAGCTATCTAACCTAACCAACCAACCTAAGCTATCTAACCTAACCAACCAACCTAACCAAGCAACCTAACCAAGCAACCTAACCAACTCACCTAACCAAGGAATCTAACCAACGTAAGCTATCTAACCTAGCCAACCAACCTAACCAACCAACCTAAGCAACCAACCTAAGCAACCTAACCTAACCAACCAACCTAAGCTATCTAACCTAACCAACCAACCTAAGCTATCTAACCTAACCAACCAACCTAAGCAACCTATGCAACCAACCTAATCAACCTAACCTAACCAACCAACCTAACCGAAGAACCTAATCAACCAACCTAACCAAGCAACCTTACCAACCAACCTAACCAAGCAACCTAACCAACCAACCTAACCAAGCAACATAACCAACGTAATCAACCATCCTAACCAACGTAATCAACCATCCTAACCAACGTAACCAACCAACGTAACCAACGTAACCAACCTAACTAAGCTATCCAACCAACCAACCAACCTAAGCTATCCAACCAACCAACCTAACTAACCTAACCCACCAACTAAGATAGATAAGCTATCTAACCTAACCAACCAACCTAAGCTATCTAACCTAACCAAGCAACCTAAGCTATCTAACCTAACCAACCAACCTAAGCTATCTAACCTAACCAAGCAACCTAACCAACCAACCTAACTAAGCTATCCAACCAACCAACCAACCTAACTAACCTAACCAACCTACCTAAGCTATCTAACCTAACCAAGCAACCTAAGCTATCTAACCTAACCAACCAACCTAACCAACCTAAGCTATCCAACCAACCTAACTAACCTAACAAAGAAACCTAACCAACCAACCTAACCAACCAACCTAAGCAATGCTAAGCAACCTAAGCAACCGAACCTGAGCAACCGAACCTGAGCAACCGAACCTGAGCAACCGAACCTGAGCAACCTAACCTGAGCAACCTAACCTGAGCAACCTAACCTGAGCAACCTAACCTGAGCAACCTAACCTGAGCAACCTAACCTGAGCAACCGAACCTGAGCAACCGAACCTGAGCAACCGAACCTGAGCAACCGAACCTGAGCAACCTAACCTGAGCAACCGAACCTGAGCAACCGAACCTAACCTGAGCAACCTAACCTGAGCAACCTAACCTGAGCAACCTAACCTGAGCAACCGAACCTGAGCAACCGAACCAAACCTGAGCAACCTAACCTGAGCAACCTAACCTGAGCAACCTAACCTGAGCAACCTAACCTGAGCAACCTAACCTGAGCAACCTAACCTGAGCAACCTAACCTGAGCAACCTAACCTGAGCAACCGAACCTGAGCAACCGAACCTGAGCAACCTGACCTGAGCAACCTAACCTGAGCAACCTGACCTGAGCAACCTAACCTGAGCAACCTAACCTGAGCAACCTAACCTGAGCAACCTAACCTGAGCAACCTGACCTGAGCAACCTGACCTGAGCAACCTAACCTGAGCAACCTGACCTGAGCAACCTAACCCGAGCAACCTGACCTGAGCAACCGAACCCGAGCAACCTAACCCGAGCAACCTAACCTGAGCAACCTAACCCGAGCAACCTAACCTGAGCAACCTAACCTGAGCAACCTAACCTGAGCAACCTAACCTGAGCAACCTAACCTGAGCAACCTAACCTGAGCAACCGAACCTGAGCAACCTAACCTGAGCAACCTAACCCGAGCAACCTAACCCGAGCAACCTAACCCGAGCAACCTAACCCGAGCAACCTAACCCGAGCAACCTAACCCGAGCAACCTAACCCGAGCAACCTAACCTGAGCAACCTAACCTGAGCAACCTAACCTGAGCAACCTAACCTGAGCAACCTAACCTAACCTAACCTAACCTAACCTAACCTGAGCAACCTAACCTGAGCAACCTAACCTGAGCAACCTAACCTGAGCAACCTAACCTGAGCAACCTAACCTGAGCAACCGAACCTGAGCAACCTAACCTAACCTAACCTAACCTAACCTAACCTAACCTAACCTAACCTGAGCAACCTAACCTGAGCAACCTAACCTGAGCAACCTAACCTGAGCAACCTAACCTGAGCAACCTAACCTGAGCAACCGAACCTAACCGAACCTGAGCAACCTAACCTAACCTAACCTAACCTAACCTAACCTAACCTAACCTAACCAACCTAACCTGAGCAACCTAACCTGAGCAACCTAACCTGAGCAACCTAACCTGAGCAACCTAACCTAACCAACCTAACCTGAGCAACCTAACCTGAGCAACCTAACCTGAGCAACCTAACCTGAGCAACCTAACCTGAGCAACCTAACCTAACCAACCTAACCTGAGCAACCTAACCTGAGCAACCTAACCTGAGCAACCTAACCTGAGCAACCTAACCTAACCTAACCTAACCTAACCTGAGCAACCTAACCTGAGCAACCTAACCTGAGCAACCTAACCTGAGCAACCTAACCTGAGCAACCTAACCTGAGCAACCTAACCTAACCAACCTAATTATATTATTATATTATTATTATTATATATTATATTATTATTATACAACCTTATCTCCCTTCTTATTATCATATCTTATTATTATTATTATTATCTTATTGTCAACTCCCTTCTTATTATCATATCTTATTATTATTATTATTATCTTATTGTCAACTCCCTTCTTATTATCTGACACGAACCTTCGGTTCGTGTCAGAGTCCATGAGTGTCCGTGTGCGTGTCCGTGTGAGTGTCCGTGTCCGTGTATCCAAGGGGTTTTGGGTCCAGGAAGCTATTTGTGTCGACCCAAATTGCCTCCCTTCTCCCCACCTGAAATCCAGGTGGATTGAAAGACCTGCCCGAGGTCAGTGGATCCAGGTATCCGTCCGTGGCCCCCCGGACTTCAACCCTTCCCCACATTCCAAGGAGTCGGTCAATCAATCTTCGGCTATCCAGAGAATCTATCGAAACTGATGCTCCTACAGGAGGGGACACACAGAGAAATCTGTGCCCTGTACTTGCAACCGTTCCGACAGGCTCGAACGCAGATCTATCCGGATTAGGAACTTGTTCTATCCGACTAGGCCACGCTGGAGTTGCCTTCTGAATCAAATTTGGCACTTGTATTTATATCTCATAGCAAGGTTAGTTAGTGTCTATTTATCAACAGTTGCAATGATTGAGATGTTAAGTTGTTAATTTGTGTTGACAGTTAGAAATACCTGACAGCTTTGTTTGATAAGGTTGCAGTCCCGTGAGGCAGTTTTATGAATGAATATTGGAGAATTTAGGCTAACTGACGTGTGTGTGTGTGTGTACTCACCTAATTGTACTCACCTAATTGTGCTTGCGGGGGTTGAGCTCTGGCTCTTTGGTCCCGCCTCTCAACCGTCAATCAACTGGTGTACAGATTCCTGAGCCTATTGGGCTCTATCATATCTACATTTGTGTGTGTGTGTGTTGTGTGTGTGTGTGTGTGTGTGTGTGTGTGTGTGTGTGTGTGTGTGTGTGTGTGTGTGTGTGTGTGTGTGTGTGTGTACTCACCTAGTTGTGTTTGCGGGGGTTGAGCTCTGGCTCTTTGGTCCCGCCTCTCAACCGTCAATCAACAGGTGTACAGATTCCTGAGCCTATTGGGCTCTATCATATCTACACTTGAAACTGTGTATGGAGTCAGCCTCCACCACATCACCTCCTAATGCATTCCATTTGTCAACCACTCTGACACTAAAAAAGTTCTTTCTAATATCTCTGTGGCTCATTTGGGCACTCAGTTTCCACCGGTGTCCCCTTGTGCTAAATAGACTGTCTTTATCTACCCTATCAATTCCCTTCAGAATCTTAAATGTGGTGATCATGTCCCCCCTAACTCTTCTGTCTTCCACCGAAGTGAGGTTTAATTCCCGTAGTCTCTCCTCGTAGCTCATACCTCTCAGCTCGGGTACTAGTCTGGTGGCAAACCTTTGAACCTTTTCCAGTTTAGTCTTATCCTTGACTAGATATGGACTCCATGCTGGGGCTGCATACTCCAGGATTGGCCTGACATATGTGGTATACGAAGTTCTGAATGATTCTTTACACAAGTTTCTGAATGCCGTTCGTATGTTGGCCAGCCTGGCATATGCCGCTGATGTTATCCGTTTGATATGTGCTGCAGGAGACAGGTCTGGCGTGATATCAACCCCCAAGTCTTTTTCTTTCTCTAACTCCTGAAGAATTTCCTCTCCCAGATGATACCTTGTATCTGGCCTCCTGCTCCCTACACCTATCTTCATTACATTACATTTGGTTGGGTTAAACTCTAACAACCATTTGTTCGACCATTCCTTCAGCTTGTCTAGGTCTTCTTGAAGCCACAAACAGTCATCTTCTGTTTTAATCCTTCTCATAATTTTAGCAGCGTCCGCAAACATTGAGAGAAATGAATCGATACCCTCCGGGAGATCATTTACATATATCAGAAACAAGATAGGACCGAGTACAGAGCCCTGTGGGACTCCACTGGTGACTTCACGCCAATTGGAGGTCTCACCCCCTCACCGTAACTCTCTGCTTCCTATTGCTTAGATAATCCCTTATTAACTGGAGCACCTTACCAGCTACACCTGCCTGTCTCTCCAGCTTATGTACCAGCCTCTTATGCGCGCACACACACACACACACACACACACACACACACACACACACACACACACACACACACACACACACACACACACACACACACTGACCCACAGAGACTGCCCAAATATGTATACTAACAGCAGCAGCAGTTGGTGTTCCCAGGCAGGTCACCCATCCAAGTACTAACCAAAGTCAACGGTGTTTAACCTGACAGATGTATGGGAGGAGACGCAGTGTTCTCAAGGTGATAGGTAGGTAGGTAGTATGGCCGTTGTTATTGTATACAAGTAGTAAGTAATCACATGTGAGTGAGTGAGTGAGTGAGTCAGGATACTGGTAACTGCGGCGGGCAGGCAGGCGGAGGATACTCACACATAGCAGCCAATTCTCCATTAATGAGAGTACTTATTGCAAATATTTAGTCAAATTAACCAACAACAAATGGACTACTACTACTACTACTACTCTTGCTCCAAAATAGAAATGTTGGGATGCCACCGCTGCCATTGATCTCGCACAAGTTGCTGCTGACAAATGACTCATTTAGGCCTTGCATATGCTCTCTTAGGCTTCATTTAGTCAATAATTGTAACATCATTGAGTCGGGGGACAGGCAGACAGGCACTTTATACATGTTAGGCTTACAGTGGTCTCCAACACCCACCACCCCACAAGGTCCAACTAGTGACTAACCCTCACTCACTCACCACGCCCCAAGTAGCTAGCTTACTAACGCCTGGATACCTATTTACTGATAGGTGAACAGAGGCATTCGGTGATAGGAAAGGCTACCAACAATTACAGCCCTACTTCTACAAACCTACCCTAAACCAACCTAACCTAATCTAACCTAACCTAACCTAATCTAACATAACCTAACCTAACGTAACTAACTCCTGGATACCTATTTACTGTTAGGTGAATAGATGTATTCGGTGATAGGAAACGCTACCTACAATTACAGCCCTTCTTCTATTTCTACAAACCTAGCCTATTTCCTAGCTTAAACTAACCTAACCTAAGGTAATCTAACTAACTCCTGGATACCTATTTACTGCTACGTGAACAGAGAAGACACGCTACCAACAATTACTGCCCTATTTCTATTTCAACAAAAATAGCCTATTTCTTAGCCTAAACTAATCTAACCTAATTAAACCTAACCTAACCTAATCTAACCTTACCTATATATATACTTCACTACTCACTATCATCATCACTACCACACTACTCACTAACATCATCACTACCTCCCTACTCACCATCATCATCACTACCTCACCATCATCATCACTACCTCTCTACTCACCATCAACATCATTACCTCCCTACTCACCATCATCATCACTACCTCACCATCATCATCACTACCTCTCTACTCACCATCATCATTACCTCCCTACTCACCATCATCATCACTACCTCACCATCATCACTACCTCTCTACTCACCATCATCATCATTACCTCACTACTCACCATCGTCATCACTACCTCACCATTATCACTACCTCTCTACTCACCATCATCATCATTACCTCACTACTCACCATCACTACCACACTACTCACCATCATCACTACCTCACTACTCACCATCACTACTTCTCTACTCACCACCATCATCATTTCCTCACTACTCACTAACATCATCACTTCCTCACTACTCACCATCATCACTACTCACCATCATCTCTACCCACCATCATCACTACCACTACTCATAAACATCATTACTACCACACTACTCACCATCATCACTACCACACTACTCACTATCATCATCACTACCACACTACTCACCATCATCACTACCCACCATCATCATAACTACCACACTACTCACTATCATCATCACTACCTCACTACTCACCATCATCACTACCACACTACTCACCATCATCACTACCACACTACTCTTAACCATCATCACTACCTCACTACTCACAATCATCATCACTACCTGACCATCATCATCACTACCTCACCATCATCATCACTACCTCACCATCATCATCACTACCTCACCATCATCACTACCTCGCCATCATCATCACTACCTCACTACTCACCATCATCACTACCACACTACTCACCATCATCATTACCTCACTACTCACCATTATCATCACTACACTACTCACCATCATCATCACTACCACAATACTCACCATCATCATCACTACCACAATACTCACCATCAACATCACTACCACACTACTTAGCAACACCATCACTACCTCACTACTCACCATCATCATCACTACCTCACTACTCACAATCATCATCACTACCACACTACTCATTATCATCACTTTTATCACTTATCACCATCACTACCTCACTACTCACCATCATCATCACTACCTCACTACTCACTATCATCATCACTACCACACTACTCACCATCATCATCACTACCACACTTCACTATCATCATCACTACCTCACTACTCACCATCATCACTACCACACTACTCACTATCATCACTTCTCACCATCATCATCACTACCTCACTACTCACTATCATCACTACCACACTACTCACTATCATCACTACCACACTACTCACCATCATCACTACCACACTACTCACCATCATTATCACTACCTCACTACTCACTATCATCATCACTACCACACTACTCACCATCATCATCACTACCACACTACTCACTATCATCACTTCTATCACTACTCACCATCAACATCACTACCACACTACTTAGCAACACCATCACTACCTCACTACTCACCATCATCATCACTACCACACTACTCACCATCATCATCACTACCACACTACTCACCATCATCATCACTACCACACTACTCACTATCATCATCACTACCACACTACTCACCATCATCATCACTACCACACTATTCACTATCATTATCACTACCACACTACTCACCATCATCATCACTACCTCACTACTCACCATCATCACTACCTCACTATCATAATCACTACAACACTACTCACCATCATCATCACTACCACACTATTCACTATCATCACTACCACACTAACCATCATCATCACTACCACACTACTCACCATCATCATCAATACATCACTATCATCATCACTACCACACTACTCACCATCAGCATCACTATCACACTACTCACTATTATCACTTCTCACCATCATCACTACCTCACTACTCGCCATCATCATCACTACCACACTATTCACTATCATCATCACTACCACACTACTCACCATCATCATCATTACCTCACTACTCACCATCATCATCACTACCACACTACTCACCATCATCATCACTACCACACTTCACTATCATCATCACTACATCACTACTCACCATCATCACTACCACACTACTCACTATCATCACTTCTCACCATCATCATCACTACCTCACTATTCACTATCATCATCACTATCACACTACTCACCATCATCATCACTACCACACTATTCACTATCATCACTACCACACTATTCACTATCGTCATCACTACCACACTATTCACTATCATCATCACTACCACACTATTCACTATCATCATCACTACCACACTACTCACCATCACCAATTTCTCACCATCATCATCACTACCTCACTACTCACCATTATCATCACTACCTCTCTACTCACCATCATCATCATTACCTCACTACTCACCTTCATCACTACCTCACCATCATCACTACCTCTCTACTCACCATCATCATCACTACCTCTCTACTCACCATCATCATCGTTACCTCACTACCACACTACTCACCATCATCACTACCTCACTACTCACCACCATCATCATTTCCTCACTACTCACCTTCATCATCACTACCTCACTATCATCATCACTACCACACTATTCACCATCATCATCACTACCACACTATTCACTATCATCATCACTACCACACTACTCACCATCATCATCATTACCACACTTCACTATCATCATCACTACCTCAATACTCACCATCATCACTACCACACTACTCACTATCATCACTTCTCACCATCATCATCACTACCTCACTACTCACTATCATCATCACTACCACACTACTCACTATCATCATCACTACCACACTATTCACTATCATCACTACCACAATATTCACTATCATCATCACTACCACACTATTCACTATCATCATCACTACCACACTGCTCACCATCACCACTTTCTCACCATCATCACTACCTCACTACTCACCATTATCATCACTACCTCACTATCATCATCACTACCTCACTATCATCATCACTACCTCTCTACTCACCATCATCATCATTACCTCACTACTCACCTTCATCATCACTACCTCACCATCATCACTACCTCTACTCACCATCATCATCACTACCTCTCTACTCACCATCATCATCATTACCTCACTACCACACTACTCACCATCATCACTACCTCACTACTCACCACCATCATCATTTCCTCACTACTCACCATCATCATCACTACCTCACTATCATCATCACTACCACACTATTCACCATCATCATCACTACCACACTTCACTATCATCATCACTACCACACTACTCACCATCATCATCACTACCTCACTACTCACCATCATCATCACTACCACACTACTCACCATCATCATCACTACCACACTTCACTATCATCATCACTACCTCACTACTCACCATCACCATCACTACCACACTTCACCATCATCACTACTACACTTCACCATCATCACTACCACACTTCACCATCATCACTACCACACTTCACCATCATCACTACCACACTTCACCATCATCATCACTACCACACTTCACCATCATCATCACTACCACACTTCACCATCATCATCACTACCACACTTCACCATCATCATCACTACTACACTATTCACTATCATCATCACTACCACACTACTCACCATCATCACTACCTCACTACTCACCATCATCACTACTCACTATCACTACCACACTACTCACCGAGTAGTGTGGTAGTGATGATAGTGAGTAGTGTGGTAGTGATGATGGTGGGTAGTGATGATGGTGAGTAGTGATGATGATGATGATGGTGAGTAGTGAGGAAGTGATGATGTTAGTGAGTAGTGAGGAAATGATGGTGGTGAGTAGAGAAGTAGTGATGATCATGGTGAGTAGTGAGGTAGTGATGATGGTGAGTAGTGTGGTAGTGATGGTGAGTAGTGAGGTAATGACGATGGTGAGTAGAGAGGTAGAGAGGTAGTGATAATGATGGTGAGGTAGTGATGATGATGGTGAGTAGTGAGGTAATAATGATGATGGTGAGTAGAGAGGTAGTGATGATGATGGTGAGGTAGTGATGATGGTGAATAGTGAGGTAGTGATGGTGAGAAGTGATAAAAGTGATGATAGTGAGTAGTGTGGTAGTGATGATGATGGTGAGTAGTGTGGTAGTGATGATGATAGTGAATAGTGTGGTAGTGATGATGATGGTGAGCAGTAAGGTAGTGATGGTGATGGTGAGAAGTGATAAAAGTGATGATAGTGAGTAGTGTGGTAGTGATGATGGTGAGTAGTGAGGTAGTGATGGTGTTGCTAAGTAGTGTGGTAGTGATGTTGATGGTGAGTATTGTGGTAGTGATGATGATGGTGAGTATTGTGGTAGTGATGATGATGGTAAGTAGTGTAATGATGATAATGGTGAGTAGTGAGGTAATGATGATGGTGAGTAGTGTGGTAGTGATGATGGTGAGTACTGAGGTAGTGATGATGATGGCGAGGTAGTGATGATGGTGAGGTAGTGATGATGATAGTGAGGTAGTGATGATGATGGTGAGGTAGTGATGATGATTGTGAGTAGTGAGGTAGTGATGATGGTTAAGAGTAGTGTGGTAGTGATGATGTTTATGAGTAGTGGTAGTGATGATGGTGGGTAGAGATGATGGTGAGTAGTGATGATGGTGAGTAGTGAGGAAATGATGATGGTGGTGAGTAGAGAAGTAGTGATGATGGTGAGTAGTGTGGTAGTGAAGTATATATATAGGTAAGGTTAGATTAGGTTAGGTTAGGTTTAATTAGGTTAGATTAGTTTAGGCTAAGAAATAGGCTATTTTTGTTGAAATAGAAATAGGGCAGTAATTGTTGGTAGCGTGTGTTCTCTGTTCACGTAGCAGTAAATAGGTATCCAGGAGTTAGTTAGATTACCTTAGGTTAGGTTAGTTTAGGCTAGAGAATAGGCTAGGTTTGTAGAAATAGAAATAGAAGAAGGGCTGTAATTGTAGGTAGCGTTTCCTATAACCGAATACATCTATTCACCTAACAGTAAATAGGTATCCAGGAGTTAGTTACGTTAGGTTAGGTTAGCTTAGATTAGGTTATGTTTGTTTTGACTAGGAAATAGGCTAGGTTTGCAGGTTAAGTTAGGTTAGTTTAGGCTAGGTTAATAGAAATAGAAAAGGGGCTGTAATTGTTGGTAGCCTATCTAACCTAACCAAGGAACCTAACCAACCAACCTAACCAACCAACCTAACCAACCAACCTAACCAAGCAACCTAACCAACCATCCTAACCAGGGAACCTAATCAACCAACCTAACCAAGGAACCTAACCAAGGATCCTAACCTAACCCAACCAACCGAACTAACCTAACCAACCAACCTAACCTAACCTAACCAACCAACCAACCTAACCAATGTAACCAACCAACCTAACCAACCTAACCAACAAACCTAAGCAACCAACCTAAGCAACCTAACCTAACCAACCAACCTAACAAACCAACCTAACTAACCAACCAACCTAACCAACCAACCTAAGCTATCTAACCTAACCAACCAACCTATCCAACCAACCTTGGCTATCTAAGCTAACCAACCAACCTAACCAAGCAACCTAACCAACCAACCTAACCAAGCATCCTAACCAACCAACCTAACCTAACCAACCAACCCAACCAACCTAACCTAACCTAACCAACCAACCAACCTAAACAACGTAACCAACCATCCTAACCAACGTAACCAACCAACCTAACCAACGTAATAACGTAACCAACTTAACCTAACCAACCAACCTAACCAACCAAACCTAACCAACCTAACCAACCAACCAACCTAACCAACCAACCAACCAACCAACCAACCAACCTAACTAACCAACCAACCTAATCAACCAAACTAAGCTATCTAACCAACCAACCTAACTAACCAACCAAACTAACCAACCAACCTAACCAACGTAAACTATCTAACCTAACCAACCAACCTAAGCTATCTAACCTAACCAAGCAACCTAACCAACCAACCTAACCAAGCAACCTAACCAACCAACCTAACCTAACCTAACCAACCAACCCAAACTAACCTAACCAACGTAACCAACCATCCTAACCAACGTAACCAACCAACGTAACCAACCAAACCTAACCAACCAACTAACCTAACCAACCAACCTAACCTAACGTAACCAACCAACCAACCAACCAACGTAACCAAACAACCTAACCAATGTAACCAACCAACCTAACCAATGTAACCAACCAACCTAACCAACCTAACCAATGTAACCAACCAACGTAACCAACGTAACCAACCAACCTAACCAACCAACCTAAGCAACCAACCTAAGCAACCTAACCTAACCAACCTAACCTTACCAACCTAACCTAACCAACCAACCAACCTAACCAACTAACCTAACCAACCAACCTAACCTAACCAACCAACCAACCAACCTAACCCACCTAACAAACCAACCTAACTAACCAACCAACCTAACCAAACAACCTAAGCTATCTAACCTAACCAACAAACCTATCCAACCAACCTATCCAACCAACCTTAGCTATCTAACCTAACCAACCAACCTAAGCTATCTAACCTAACCAACCAACCTAAGCTATCTAACCTAACCAACCTAACCTAACCAACCTAACCTAACCAACCTAACCTAACCAATCTAACCTAACCAACCAACGAACCTAACCAACCAACCTAACCAGCCAACCTAACCAAGCAACCTAACCTAACCAACGTAACCAACCAACCTAACCAACCTAACAAACCTAACAAACCAACCTAACTAACTAACCAACCTAACCAAACAACCTAAGCTATCTAACCTAACCAACCAAACTATCCAACCAACCTATCCAACCAACATTAGCTATCTAACCTAACCAAACAACCTAAACTATCTAACCGAACCAACCAACCTAAGCTATCTAACCTAACCAAGCAACCTAACCAACCAACCTAACCAAAGAACCTAATCAACCAACCTAACCAAGCAACCTAACCAACCAACCTAACCTAACCTAACCAACCAACCAAACTAACCTAACCTAACCAACCAAACTAACCTAACCAACCAACCAACCTAACCTAACCAACCTAACCAACCAACCAACCTAACTAACCAACCAACGTAAACTATTTAACCTCACCAACCAACCTAAGCTATCTAACCTAACCAAGCAACCTACCCAAGCAACCTAACCAACCAACCTAACCAACCAACCTAACCAACCAAAGAACCTAATCAACCAACCTAACCAAGCAACCTAACCTAACCAAAGAACCTAATCAACCAACCTAACCAACCAACCTAACCAACCAACCAAACCAACCAACCTAACCAACCAACCTAACCTAACCAACCAGCCCAACCTAACCTAACCAACCAACCTAACCAAGCAACCTAACCAACCAACCTAACCAACCAACCTAACCAAGCAACCTAACCAACCATCCTAACCAGGGAACCTAATCAACAAACCTAACCAAGGAACCTAACCAAGGATCCTAACCTAACCCAACCAACCTAACCAACCAATGTAAGCTATCTAACCTAACCAACCAACCTAACCAACCAACCTAAGCTATCTAACCTAACCAACCAACCTAAGCTATCTAACCTAACCAACCAACCTAACCAAGCAACCTAACCAAGCAACCTAACCAACTCACCTAACCAAGGAATCTAACCAACGTAAGCTATCTAACCTAGCCAACCAACCTAACCAACCAACCTAAGCAACCAACCTAAGCAACCTAACCTAACCAACCAACCTAAGCTATCTAACCTAACCAACCAACCTAAGCTATCTAACCTAACCAACCAACCTAAGCAACCTATGCAACCAACCTAATCAACCTAACCTAACCAACCAACCTAACCGAAGAACCTAATCAACCAACCTAACCAAGCAACCTTACCAACCAACCTAACCAAGCAACCTAACCAACCAACCTAACCAAGCAACATAACCAACGTAATCAACCATCCTAACCAACGTAATCAACCATCCTAACCAACGTAACCAACCTAACTAAGCTATCCAACCAACCAACCAACCTAAGCTATCCAACCAACCAACCTAACTAACCTAACCCACCAACTAAGATAGATAAGCTATCTAACCTAACCAACCTAAGCTATCTAACCTAATCAAGCAACCTAAGCTATCTAACCTAACCAACCAACCTAAGCTATCTAACCTAACCAAGCAACCTAACCAACCAACCAACCTAAGCTATCCAACCAACCAACCAACCTAACTAACCTAACCAACCTCCCTAAGCTATCTAACCTAACCAAGCAACCTAAGCTATCTAACCTAACCAACCAACCTAACCAACCTAAGCTATCCAACCAACCTAACTAACCTAACAAAGAAACCTAACCAACCAACCTAACCAACCAACCTAAGCAATGTAACCTAACCTGAGCAACCTAACCTGAGCAACCTAACCTGAGCAACCTAACCTGAGCAACCTAACCTGAGCAACCGAACCTGAGCAACCTAACCTGAGCAACCTAACCTGAGCAACCGAACCTGAGCAACCGAACCTGAGCAACCTAACCTGAGCAACCTAACCTGAGCAACCTAACCTGAGCAACCGAACCTGAGCAACCGAACCTGAGCAACCTAACCTGACCAACCTAACCTGACCAACCTAACCTGACCAACCGAACCTGAGCAACCGAACCTGAGCAACCGAACCTGAGCAACCTAACCTGAGCAACCTAACCTGACCAACCTAACCTGACCAACCTAACCTGACCAACCTAACCTGAGCAACCGAACCTGAGCAACCTAACCTGAGCAACCTAACCTGAGCAACCGAACCTGAGCAACCTAACCTGAGCAACCTAACCTGAGCAACCGAACCTGAGCAACCTAACCTGAGCAACCTAACCTGAGCAACCTAACCTGAGCAACCTAACCTGAGCAACCTAACCTGAGCAACCTAACCTGAGCAACCTAACCTGAGCAACCTAACCTGAGCAACCGAACCTGAGCAACCTAACCTGAGCAACCTAACCTGAGCAACCTAACCTGACCAACCTAACCTAACCAACCTAATTATGTTATTATATTATTATTATTATATATTATATTATTATTATACAACCTTATCTCCCTTCTTATTATCATATCTTATTATCATATCATATATATCTTATTGTCAACTCCCTTCTTATTGTCTGACACGAACCTTCGGTTCGTGTCAGAGTCCATGAGTGTCCGTGTGCGTGTCCGTGTGAGTGTCCGTGTCCGTGTATCCAAGGGGTTTTGGGTCCAGGAAGCTACTTGTGTCGACCCAAATTGCCTCCCTTCTCCCCACCTGAAATCCAGGTGGATTGAAAGACCTGCCCGAGGTCAGTGGATCCAGGTATCCGTCCGTGGCCCCCCGGACTTCAACCCTTCCCCACATTCCAAGGAGTCGGTCAATCAATCTTCGGCTATCCAGAGAATCTATCGAAACTGATGCTCCTACAGGAGGGGACACACAGAGAAATCTGTGCCCTGTACTTGCAACCGTTCCGACAGGCTCGAACGCAGATCTATCCGGATTAGGAACTTGTTCTATCCGACTAGGCCACGCTGGAGTTGCCTTCTGAATCAAATTTGGCACTTGTATTTATATCTCATAGCAAGGTTAGTTAGTGTCTATTTATCAACAGTTGCAATGATTGAGATGTTAAGTTGTTAATTTGTGTTGGCAGTTAGAAATACCTGACAGCTTTGTTTGGTAAGGTTGCAGTCCCGTGAGGCAGTTTTATGAATGAATATTGGAGAATTTAGGCTAACTGACGTGTGTGTGTGTGTGTGTGTGTGTGTGTGTGTGTGTGTGTGTGTGTGTGTGTACTCACCTAGTTGTACTCACCTAGTTGTGTTTGCGGGGGGTTGAGCTCTGGCTCTTTGGTCCCGCCTCTCAACCGTCAATCAACAGGTGTACAGATTCCTGAGCCTATTGGGCTCTATCATATCTACACTTGAAACTGTGTATGGAGTTAGCCTCCACCACATCACCTCCTAATGCATTCCATTTGTCAACCACTCTGACACTAAAAAAGTTCTTTCTAATATCTCTGTGGCTCATTTGGGCACTCAGTTTCCACCTGTGTCCCCTTGTGCTAAATAGACTGTCTTTATCTACCCTATCCATTCCCTTCAGAATCTTAAATGTGGTGATCATGTCCCCCCTAACTCTTCTGTCTTCCACCGAAGTGAGGTTTAATTCCCGTAGTCTCTCCTCGTAGCTCATACCTCTCAGATCGGGTACTAGTCTGGTGGCAAACCTTTGAACCTTTTCCAGTTTAGTCTTATCCTTGACTAGATATGGACTCCATGCTGGGGCTGCATACTCCAGGATTGGCCTGACATATGTGGTATACGAAGTTCTGAATGATTCTTTACACAAGTTTCTGAATGCCGTTCGTATGTTGGCCAGCCTGGCATATGCCGCTGATGTTATCCGCTTGATATGTGCTGCAGGAGACAGGTTTGGCGTGATATCAACCCCCAAGTCTTTTTCCTTCTCTAACTCCTGAAGAATTTCCTCTCCCAGATGATACCTTGTATCTGGCCTCCTGCTCCCTACACCTATCTTCATTACATTACATTTGGTTGGGTTAAACTCTAACAACCATTTGTTCGACCATTCCTTCAGCTTGTCTAGGTCTTCTTGAAGCCACAAACAGTCCTCTTCTGTTTTAATCCTTCTCATAATTTTAGCAGCGTCCGCAAACATTGAGAGAAATGAATCGATACCCTCTGGGAGATCATTTACATATATCAGAAACAAGATAGGACCGAGTACAGAGCCCTGTGGGACTCCACTGGTGACTTCACGCCAATTGGAGGTCTCACCCCCTCACCGTAACTCTCTGCTTCCTATTGCTTAGATAATCCCTTATTAACTGGAGCACCTTACCAGCTACACCTGCCTGTCTCTCCAGCTTATGTACCAGCCTCTTATGCGCGCACACACACACACACACACACACACACACACACACACACACACACACACACACACACACACACACACACACACACACACACACACACACACACACACTGACCCACAGAGACTGCCCAAATATGTATACTAACAGCAGCAGCAGTTGGTGTTCCCAGGCAGGTCACCCATCCAAGTACTAACCAAAGTCAACGGTGTTTAACCTGACAGATGTATGGGAGGAGACGCAGTGTTCTCAAGGTGATAGGTAGGTAGGTAGTATGGCCGTTGTTATTGTATACAAGTAGTAAGTAATCACATGTGAGTGAGTGAGTGAGTGAGTCAAGATAATGGTAACTTCGGCGGGCAGGCAGGCGGAGGATACTCACACATAGCAGCCAATTCTCCATTAATGATAGGGTACTTATTGCAACTATTTAGTCAAATTAACCAACAACAAATGGACTACTACTACTACTACTACTGTTGCTCCAAAATAGAAATGTTGGGATGCCACCGCTGCCATTGATCTCGCACAAGTTGCTGCTGACAAATGACTCATTTAGGCCTTGCATATGCTCTCTTAGGCTTAATTTAGTCAATAATTGTAACATCATTGAGTCGGGGGACAGGCAGACAGGCACTTTATACATGTTAGGCTTATAGTGGTCTCCAACACCCACCACCCCACAAGGTCCAACTAGTGACTAACCCTCACTCACTCACCACGCCCCAAGTAGCTAGCTTACTAACGCCTGGATACCTATTTACTGATAGGTGAACAGAGGCATTCGGTGATAGGAAACGCTACCAACAATTACAGCCCTACTTCTACAAACCTACCCTAAACCAACCTAACCTAATCTAACCTAACCTAACCTAATCTAACATAACCTAACCTAACGTAACTAACTCCTGGATACCTATTTACTGTTAGGTGAATAGATGTATTCGGTGATAGGAAACGCTACCTACAATTACAGCCCTTCTTCTATTTCTACAAACCTAGCCTATTTCCTAGCTTAAACTAACCTAACCTAAGGTAATCTAACTAACTCCTGGATACCTATTTACTGCTACGTGAACAGAGAAGACACGCTACCAACAATTACTGCCCTATTTCTATTTCAACAAAAATAGCCTATTTCTTAGCCTAAACTAATCTAACCTAATTAAACCTAACCTAACCTAATCTAACCTTACCTATATATATACTTCACTACTCACTATCATCATCACTACCACACTACTCACTAACATCATCACTACCTCACTACTCACCATCACTACCACAATACTCACCATCATCATCATTACCTCACTAACATCGTCACTTCCTCAATACTCACCATCATCATCATTACCTCACTACTCACCATCACTACCACACTACTCACCATCATCACTACCACACTACTCACTAACATCATCACTACCACACTACTCACCATCATCATCATTACCTCACTACTCACCATCACTACCACACTACTCACCATCATCACTACCACACTACTCACCATCATCACTACCTCACTAACATCATCACTTCCTCAATACTCACCATCATCATCATTACCTCACTACTCACCATCACTACCACACTACTCACCATCATCACTACCACACTACTCACCATCATCATCATTACCTCACTACTCACCATCACTACCACACTACTCACCATCATCACTAACTCACTACTCACCATCATCATCATTACCTCACTACTCACCATCACTACCACACTACTCACCATCATCACTACCACACTACTCACCATCATCACTACCTCACTAACATCATCACTTCCTCAATACTCACCATCATCATCACTACCTCTCTAATCACCATCATCATCATTACCTCATTACTCACCATCACTACCACACTACTCACCATCATCACTACCACACTACTCGGTGAGTACTGTGGTAGTGATAGTGAGTAGTGATGATGATGAGTAGTGAGGTAGTGATGATGATGGTGAGTAGTGTGGTAGTGATGATGTTAGTGAGTAGTGTGGTAGTGATAGTGAGTAGTGATGATGGTGAGTAGTGATGATGGTGAGTAGTGATGATGATAGTGAGTAGTGAGGAAGTGATGATGTTAGTGAGTAGTGAGGTAGTGATGATGGTGAGTAGTGTGGTAGTGATGGTGAGTAGTGAGGTAATGATGATGATGGTGAGTAGTGTGGTAGTGATGATGATAGTGAGTAGTGTGGTAGTGATGATGGTGAGTAGTGTGGTAGTGATGGTGAGTAGTGAGGTAATGATGATGATGGTGATTAGAGAGGTAGTGATGATGATGGTGAGGTAGTGATGATGATGGTGAGTAGTGAGGAAGTGATGATGTTAGTGAGTAGTGAGGTAGTGATGATGGTGAGTAGTGTGGTAGTGATGGTGAGTAGTGAGGTAATGATGATGATGGTGAGTATTGAGGAAGTGATGATGTTAGTGAGGTAGTGATGATGGTGAGCAGTGTGGTAGTGATGGTGAGTAGTGAGGTAATGATGATGATGGTGAGTATTGAGGAAGTGATGATGTTAGTGAGGTAGTGATGATGGTGAGTAGTGTGGTAGTGATGATGGTGAGTAGTGTGGTAGTGATGGTGAGTAGTGAGGTAATGATGATGATGGTGAGTAGTGTGGTAGTGATGATGTTAGTGAGTAGTGTGGTAGTGATGATGGTGAGTAGTGTGGTAGTGATGGTGAGTAGTGAGGTAGTGATGATGATGGTGAGTACTGTGGTAGTGATGATGTTAGTGAGTAGTGAAGTATATATATAGGTAAGGTTACATTAGGTTAGGTTAGGTTTAATTAGGTTAGATTAGTTTAGGCTAAGAAATAGGCTATTTTTGTTGAAATAGAAATAGGGCAGTAATTGTTGGTAGCGTGTCTTCTCTGTTCACGTAGCAGTAAATAGGTATCCAGGAGTTAGTTAGATTACCTTAGGTTAGGTTAGTTTAGACTAGGAAATAGGCTAGGTTTGCAGGTTAAGTTAGGTTAGTTTAGGCTAGGTTTGTAGAAATAGAAATAGAAAAAGGGCTGTAATTGTTGGTAGCCTATCTAACCTAACCAAGGAACCTAACCAACCAACCTAACCAACCATCCTAACCAAGGAACCTAACCAACCAACCTAACCAACCATCCTTACCAGGGAACCTAACCAACCATCCTAACCAGGGAACCTAACCAACCAACCTAACCAAGTAACCTAACCAACCAACCTAACCAAGGAACCTAATCAACCAACCTAACCAAGCAACCTAACCAAGCAACCTAACCAAGCAACCTAACCAAGGAACCTAACCAAGCAACCTAACCAAGCAACCTAACCAAGCAACCTAACCAACCAACCTAACCAAGCAACCTAACCAAGCAACCTAACCAACCATCCTAACCAGGGAACCTAATCAACCAACCTAACCAAGCAACCTAACCAAGCAACCTAACCAACCAACCTAACCAAGGAACCTAATCAACCAACCAACCTAACCTAACTCAACCAACCCGACCAACCAACCAACCAACCTAACCAACGTAACCAACCAACTTAACCAAGCAACCTAACCAATGTAACCAACCAACCTAACCAATGTAACCAACCAACCAAACCTACGTAACCAACCAACCTAACCAACGTAACAAACCAACCTAACCAACGTAACCAACCTAAGCAACCAACCTAAGCAACCAACCTAAGCAACCTAACCAACCAACCAACCTAACCAACCTAACAAACCAACCTAACTAACCAACCAACCAACCTAACCAACCAACCTAAGCTATCTAACCAAACCAACCAACCAACCTAACAAACCAACCTAACTAACCAACCAACCAACCTAAGCAACCAACCTAAGCAACCTAACCTAACCAACCAACCAACCTAACCAACCTAACAAACCAACCTAACTAACCAACCAACCAACCTAACCAACCAACCTAAGCTATCTAACCTAACCAACCAACCTATCCAACCAACCTTAGCTATCTAACCTAACCAACCAACCTAAGCTATCTAACCTAACCAAGCAACCTAAGCTATCTAACCTAACCAACCAACCCAACCAACCTAACCTAACCAACCAACCTAACCAACGTAACCAACCATCCTAACCAACGTAACCAACCAACCTAACCAACGTAATAACGTAACCAACTTAACCTAACCAACCAACCTAACCAACCTAACCTAACCAACCTAACCAACCAACCAACCAACCTAACCAACGAACCTAACCAACAAACCTAACTAACCAACCAACCTAATCAACCAACCTAACTAACCAACCAACCTAACTAACCTAACCAACCAACCTAAGCTATCTAACCTAACCAAGCAACCTAACCAACCAACCTAACCAAGCAACCTAACCAACCAACCTAACCAACCAACCTAACCAACCAATCTAACCAAGGAACCTAACCAATCAACCAACCTAACCAACCTAAGCTATCTAACTAACCAACCTAACTAACCAACCAACCTAACCAAAATAAGCTATCTAACCTAACCAACCAACCTAACCAACCAACCTAACTAACCTAACCAACCAACCTAACCAACGTAACCAACCTAAGCAACCAACCTAAGCAACCAACCTAAGCAACCTAACCTAACCAACCTAACCAACCAGCCAACCTAACCAACCTAACAAACCAACCTAACTAACCAACCAACCTAACCAACCAACCTAAGCTATCTAACCTAACCAACCAACCTATCCAACCAACCTTAGCTATCTAACCTAACCAACCAACCTAAGCAATCTAACCTAACCAACCAACCTAAGCTATCTAACCTAACCAAGCAACCTAACCAAGCAACCTAACCAACCAACCTAACCAAGCAACCTAACCAACAAACCTAACTAAAGAACCTAATCAACCAACCTATCCAAGCAACCTAACGAACCAACCTAACCTAACCTAACCAACCAACCAACCAACCCAACCTAACCAACATAACCAACCATCCTAACCAACGTAACCAATCAACGTAACCAACCTAACCTAACCTAACCAACCAACTAACCTAACCAACCAACCAACCTAACCAACGTAACCAACCAACCTAACCAATGTAACCAACCAACCTAACCAACGTAACCAACCTAAGCAACCAACCTAAGCAACCAAACCTAAGCAACCTAACCAACCTAACCTAACCAACCAACCAACCAACCTAACAAACCAACCTAACTAACCTAAGCTATCTAATCTAACCAAGCAACGTAACCAACCAACCTAACCATGGAACCTAACCAACCAACCAACCTAACCAACCTAAGCTATCTAACCAACCAACCTAACCAACCAACCTAACCAACCAACCTAACCAAGGAACCTAACCAACCAACCAACCTAACCAACCAACCAAACTAACCAACCAACCTAACCAACATAAGCTATCTAACCTAACCAACCAACCTAACTAACCTAACCAACCAACCTAACCAACGTAACCAACCTAAGCAACCTAACCTAACCAACCTAACCTAACCAACCAACCTAACCTAACCTACCCAACCAACCTAACTAACCAACCAACCCAACCAACGCTATCTAACCTAACCAACCACCCTAAGCTATCTAACCTAACCAACCAACCTAACCTAACCTACCCAACCAACCTAACCTAACCTAACCAACCAACCAACCAACCTAACCAACCAACCTAACCAACCAACCAACCTAACCAACCAACCTAACCTAACCAACCTAACAAACCTAACCAACCAACTTAAGCTATCTAACCTAACCAACCAACCTAACCAACCAACCAACCTAACCAACCTAAGCAATCTAACCTAACCAACTAACCTAACCAACCAACCTACCTAACCTAACCAACCAACTTAAGCTATCTAACCAACCTAACCAAGCAACCTAACCAACCAACCTAACCAACGTAAGCTATCTAACCTAACCAACCAACCTAAGCTATCTAACCAACCTAACCAAGCAACCTAACCAACCAACGTAACCAACCTAACCAACCAACCTAAGCAAGCTAACCTAACCAACCAACCTAAGCTATCTAACCTATCCAACCAACCTAAGCAACCTAACCTAACCAACCAACCTAAGCTATCTAACCTATCCAACCAACCTAAGCAACCTAACCTAACCAACCAACCTAAGCTATCTAACCTATCCAACCAACCTAAGCAACCTAACCTAACCAACCAACCTAAGCTATCTAACCTATCCAACCAACCTAAGCAACCTAAGCTATCTAACCTAACCTAACCAACCTAACCGAAGAACCTAATCAACCAACCTAACCAACGTAACCAACCAACCTAAGCAATGTAACCTAACCAACCTAACCTAACCTGAGCAACCTAACCTGAGCAACCTAACCTGAGCAACCTAACCTGAGCAACCTAACCTGAGCAACCTAACCTGAGCAACCTAACCTGAGCAACCGAACCTGAGCAACCTAACCTGAGCAACCGAACCTGAGCAACCGAACCTGAGCAACCTAACCTGAGCAACCTAACCTGAGCAACCGAACCTGAGCAACCTAACCTGAGCAACCGAACCTGAGCAACCGAACCTGAGCAACCTAACCTGAGCAACCTAACCTGAGCAACCTAACCTGAGCAACCTAACCTGAGCAACCTAACCTGAGCAACCTAACCTGAGCAACCTAACCTGAGCAACCTAACCTGAGCAACCGAACCTGAGCAACCTAACCTGAGCAACCTAACCTGAGCAACCTAACCTGAGCAACCGAACCTGAGCAACCGAACCTGAGCAACCGAACCTGAGCAACCTAACCTGAGCAACCTAACCTGAGCAACCTAACCTGAGCAACCTAACCTGAGCAACCTAACCTGAGCAACCGAACCTGAGCAACCTAACCTGAGCAACCTAACCTGAGCAACCTAACCTGAGCAACCGAACCTGAGCAACCGAACCTGAGCAACCTAACCTGAGCAACCTAACCTGAGCAACCGAACCTGAGCAACCTAACCTGAGCAACCTAACCTGAGCAACCTAACCTAACCAACCTAATTATGTTATTATATTATTATTATTATATATTATATTATTATTATACAACCTTATCTCCCTTCTTATTATCATATCTTATTATCATATCATATATATCTTATTGTCAACTCCCTTCTTATTGTCTGACACGAACCTTCGGTTCGTGTCAGAGTCCATGAGTGTCCGTGTGCGTGTCCGTGTGAGTGTCCGTGTCCGTGTATCCAAGGGGTTTTGGGTCCAGGAAGCTACTTGTGTCGACCCAAATTGCCTCCCTTCTCCCCACCTGAAATCCAGGTGGATTGAAAGACCTGCCCGAGGTCAGTGGATCCAGGTATCCGTCCGTGGCCCCCCGGACTTCAACCCTTCCCCACATTCCAAGGAGTCGGTCAATCAATCTTCGGCTATCCAGAGAATCTATCGAAACTGATGCTCCTACAGGAGGGGACACACAGAGAAATCTGTGCCCTGTACTTGCAACCGTTCCGACAGGCTCGAACGCAGATCTATCCGGATTAGGAACTTGTTCTATCCGACTAGGCCACGCTGGAGTTGCCTTCTGAATCAAATTTGGCACTTGTATTTATATCTCATAGCAAGGTTAGTTAGTGTCTATTTATCAACAGTTGCAATGATTGAGATGTTAAGTTGTTAATTTTTGTTGACAGTTAGAAATACCAGACAGCTTTGTTTGATAAGGTTGCAGTCCCGTGAGGCAGTTTTATGAATGAATATTGGAGAATTTAGGCTAACTGACGTGTGTGTGTGTGTGTGTGTGTGTGTGTGTGTGTGTGTGTGTGTGTGTGTGTGTGTGTGTGTGTGTACTCACCTAGTTGTACTCACCTAGTTGTGTTTGCGGGGGTTGAGCTCTGGCTCTTTGGTCCCGTCTCTCAACCGTCAATCAACAGGTGTACAGATTCCTGAGCCTATTGGGCTCTATCATATCTACACTTGAAACTGTGTATGGAGTCAGCCTCCACCACATCACCTCCTAATGCATTCCATTTGGCAACCACTCTGACACTAAACAAGTTCTTTCAAATATCTCTGTGGCTCATTTGGGCACTCAGTTTCCACCTGTGTCCCCTTGTGCTTGTTCCCCTTGTGCTAAATAGACCGTCTTTATCTACCTTATCAATTCCCTTCAGAATCTTGAATGTGGTGATCATGTCCCCCCTAACTCTTCTGTCTTCCAACACTGTGTGTGTGTGTGTGTGTGTGTGTGTGTGTGTGTGTGTGTGTGTGTGTGTGTGTGTGTGTGTGTGTGTGTGTGTGTGTGTGTGTGTGTGTGTGCGCATAAGAGGCTGGTACATAAGCTGGAGAGACAGGCAGGTGTAGCTGGTAAGGTGCTCCAGTGGATAAGGGAGTATCTAAGCAATAGGAAGCAGAGAGTTACGGTGAGGGGGTGAGACCTCCGATTGGCGTGAAGTCACCAGTGGAGTCCCACAGGGCTCTGTACTCGGTCCTATCTTGTTTCTGATATATGTAAATGATCTCCCGGAGGGTATCGATTCATTTCTCTCAATGTTTGCGGACGCTGCTAAAATTATGAAAAGGATTAAAACAGAAGAGAACTGTTTGAGGCTTCAAGAAGACCTAGACAAGCTGAAGGAATGGTCGAACAAATGGTTGTTAGAGTTTAACCCAACCAAATGTAATGTAATGAAGATAGGTGTAGGGAGCAGGAGGCCAGATACAAGGTATCATCTGGGAGAGGAAATTCTTCAGAAGTCAAAGAAGGAAAAAGACTTAGGGGGGTTGATATCACGCCAGACCTGTCTCCTGCAGCACATATCAAGAGGATAACATCAGCGGCATATGCCAGGCTGGCCAACATACGAACGGCATTCACAAACTTGTGTAAAGAATCATTCAGAACTTTGTATACCACATAAGTCAGGCCAATCCTGGAGTATGCAGCCCCAGCATGGAGTCCATATCTAGTGAAGGATAAGACTGAACTGGAAAAGGTTCAAAGGTTTGCCACCAGACTAGTACCCGAGCTGTGAGGTATGAGCTACGAGGAAAGACTATGGGAATTTAACCTCACTTCGCTGGAAGACAGAAGAGTTGGGGGGGACATGATCACCACATTTAAGATTCTGAAGGGAATTGATAGGGTTGATAAAGACAGTCTATTTAGCACAAGGGGACACAGGTGGAAACTGAGTGCCCAAATGAGCCACAGAGATATTTGAAAGAACTTTTTTAGTGTCAGAGTGGTTGACAAATGGAATGCATTAGGAAGTGTTGTGGTGGAGGCTGACTCCATACACAGTTTCAAGTGTAGATATGATAGAGCCCAATAGGCTCAGGATTCTGTACACCTGTTGATTGACGGTTGAGAGGCGGGACCAAAGAGCCAGAGCTCAACCCCCGCAAACACAACTAGGTGAGTACACACACACACACACACACACAAGAAGCAGCCCGTAGCAGCTGTCTAACTCCCAGGTACCTATTTACTGCTAGGTAACAGAGGCATTCAGGGTAAAAGAAATTCTGCCCATCGTTTCTCGCCGGCGCCCGGGATCGAACCCGTAACCACACGATCACGTGTCCAGCGTGCTGTCCACTCGGCCACCGGCTGTGTGTGTGTGCGTATGGGCGTTAATCTACGACTCTAATATGACTCACTGGCTGCTGGCGTCATCCAAAAGGCTGACTCACTTAAGGCTGAACTGGACACCGTCCATCCAAGACTTAGTAAAGACTGTCTTAGTGATCTTAAAGACCCCCTCCCCCCCCCCCCCCCCCGCAGGTCCAGGCTGAGGGCAACACAGCTCGTGGCAGATGCAACAGCATAAAACATCTTAGTATAATTGTTTGCAACATTGCCATGAGTTTACCAACACTGTTTTACCCATTCACATGCATTTTTAGCCCCATTGCCATACTTTTTTTTCCCTATTGCCATACTTTTTTTACCCTATAGCCATACTTGTTTACCCTATTGCCATACTTGTTTACCCTATTGCCATACTTGTTTACCCTATTGCCATACTTGTTTACCCTATTGCCATACTTTTTTTACCCTATTGCCATACTTGTTTACCCTATTGCCATACTTGTTTACCCTATTGCCATACTTTTTTTACCCTATTGCCATACTTGTTTACCCTATTGCCATACTTGTTTACCCTATTGCCATACTTGTTTACCCTATTGCCATACTTTTTTACCCTATTGCCATACTTTTTTTCCCCATTGCCATACTTTTTTACCCTATTGCCATACTTTTTCCCCATTGCCATGCATAATAATCATTGCTTAAAAACATATATTTGAAGGAAATTAAGACTTAATTATTGGTAGCATTTGCAAGTAAAAGGTTATACAAAACAAATAATAGGGTGAGACACAGACTGTTTTAGCGTGAAGAAACAGCTTCAGCGTCAAGAAACAAAAACAGCTTCAGCGTCAAGAAACAAAAACAGCTTCAGCGTCAAGAAACAAAAACAGCTTCAGCGTCAAGAAACAAAAACAGCTTCAGCGTCAAGAAACAAAGACAGCTTCAGCGTCAAGAAACAAAAACAGCTTCAGCGTCAAGAAACAAAAACAGCTTCAGCGTCAAGAAACAAAAAGAGCTTCAGCGTCAAGAAACAAAGACAGCTTCAGCGTCAAGAAACAAAAACAGCTTCAGCGTCAAGAAACAAAAACAGCTTCAGCGTCAAGAAACAAAAACAGCTTCAGCGTCAAGAAACAAAGACAGCTTCAGCGTCAAGAAACAAAAACAGCTTCAGCGTCAAGAAACAAAAACAGCTTCAGCGTCAAGAAACAAAAAGAGCTTCAGCGTCAAGAAACAAAGACAGCTTCAGCGTCAAGAAACAAAAACAGCTTCAGCGTCAAGAAACAAAAACAGCTTCAGCGTCAAGAAACAAAAACAGCTTCAGCGTCAAGAAACAAAGACAGCTTCAGCGTCAAGAAACAAAAACAGCTTCAGCGTCAAGAAACAAAAACAGCTTCAGCGTCAAGAAACAAAAACAGCTTCAGCGTCAAGAAACAAAAACAGCTTCAGCGTCAAGAAACAAAAACAGCTTCAGCGTCAAGAAACAAAAACAGCTTCAGCGTCAAGAAACAAAAACAGCTTCAGCGTCAAGAAACAAAAACAGCTTCAGCGTCAAGAAACAAAAACAGCTTCAGCGTCAAGAAACAAAAACCGCTTTAGGATAAAGGAACAAAAATAGCTTCAGCATGAAGGAACAAAAACAGCTTCAGCGCCAAGAAACAAAAACAGCTTCAGCGTCAAGAAACAAAAACAGCTTCAGCGTCAAGAAACAAAAACAGCTTCAGCGTCAAGAAACAAAAACCGCTTTAGGATAAAGGAACAAAAATAGCTTCAGCATGAAGGAACAAAAACAGCTTCAGCGTCAAGAAACAAAAACAGCTTCAGCGTCAAGAAACAAAAAGAGCTTCAGCGTCAAGAAACAAAGACAGCTTCAGCGTCAAGAAACAAAAACAGCTTCAGCGTCAAGAAACAAAAACAGCTTCAGCGTCAAGAAACAAAAACAGCTTCAGCGTCAAGAAACAAAGACAGCTTCAGCGTCAAGAAACAAAAACAGCTTCAGCGTCAAGAAACAAAAACAGCTTCAGCGTCAAGAAACAAAAACAGCTTCAGCGTCAAGAAACAAAAACAGCTTCAGCGTCAAGAAACAAAAACAGCTTCAGCGTCAAGAAACAAAAACAGCTTCAGCGTCAAGAAACAAAAACAGCTTCAGCGTCAAGAAACAAAAACAGCTTCAGCGTCAAGAAACAAAAACAGCTTCAGCGTCAAGAAACAAAAACCGCTTTAGGATAAAGGAACAAAAATAGCTTCAGCATGAAGGAACAAAAACAGCTTCAGCGCCAAGAAACAAAAACAGCTTTAACATGAAGGAACAAAAACAGCTTTAACATGAAGGAACAAAAACAGCTTTAACATGAAGGAACAAAAACAGCTTTAACATGAAGGAACAAAAACAGCTTTAACATGAAGGAACAAAAACAGCTTTAACATGAAGGAACAAAAACAGCTTTAGCGCCAAGAAACAAAAACAGCTTTAACATGAAGGAACAAAAACAGCTTTAACATGAAGGAACAAAAACAGCTTTAGCGCCAAGAAACAAAAACAGCTTTAACATGAAGGAACAAAAACAGCTTCAGCGTCAAGAAACAAAAAGAGCTTCAGCGCCAAGAAACAAAGACAGCTTTAACATGAAGTAACAAAAACAGCTTTAACATGAAGGAACAAAAACAGCTTTAACATGAAGGAACAAAAACAGCTTTAACATGAAGGAACAAAAACAGCTTTAACATGAAGGAACAAAAACAGCTTCAGCGTCAAGAAACAAAAACAGCTTCAGCGCCAAGAAACAAAAACAGCTTTAGGATGAAGGAACAAAAACAGCTTCAGCGCCAAGAAACAAAGACAGCTTCAGCGCCAAGAAACAAAGACAGCTTTAACATGAAGGAACAAAACAGCTTTAACATGAAGGAACAAAAACAGCTTTAACATGAAGGAACAAAAACAGCTTTAACATGAAGGAACAAAAACAGCTTTAGCGCCAAGAAACAAAAACAGCTTTAACATGAAGGAACAAAAACAGCTTTAACATGAAGGAACAAAAACAGCTTTAGCGCCAAGAAACAAAAACAGCTTTAACATGAAGGAACAAAAACAGCTTCAGCGTCAAGAAACAAAAACAGCTTCAGCGCCAAGAAACAAAGACAGCTTTAACATGAAGGAACAAAAACAGCTTTAACATGAAGGAACAAAAACAGCTTTAACATGAAGGAACAAAAACAGCTTTAACATGAAGGAACAAAAACAGCTTCAGCGTCAAGAAACAAAAACAGCTTCAGCGCCAAGAAACAAAGACAGCTTTAACATGAAGGAACAAAAACAGCTTCAGCGTCAAGAAACAAAAACAGCTTCAGCGTCAAGAAACAAAAAGAGCTTCAGCGCCAAGAAACAAAGACAGCTTTAACATGAAGTAACAAAAACAGCTTTAACATGAAGGAACAAAAACAGCTTTAACATGAAGGAACAAAAACAGCTTTAACATGAAGGAACAAAAACAGCTTTAACATGAAGGAACAAAAACAGCTTCAGCGTCAAGAAACAAAAACAGCTTCAGCGCCAAGAAACAAAAACAGCTTTAGGATGAAGGAACAAAAACAGCTTCAGCGCCAAGAAACAAAGACAGCTTCAGCGCCAAGAAACAAAGACAGCTTTAACATGAAGGAACAAAAACAGCTTCAGCGCCAAGAAACAAAGACAGCTTCAGCGCCAAGAAACAAAGACAGCTTTAACATGAAGGAACAAAACCAGCTTCAGCGTCAAGAAACAAAGACAGCTATAACATGAAGGAACAAAGACAGCTTCAGCGTCAAGAAACAAAGACAGCTTTAGCATGAAGGAACAAAAACAGCTTCAGCGTGAAGAGTGAAAGAGATAGAGGCCCCAAGAGACTCCACACCTTAAAATATATACAAGATAAAGTTTAAAATACAACTGTAGCTCTTCCAAACCACTTTTATTTTGGTGTAGTGGCTAAACTGTATGAACCAAACCCAGCAGTATTAGAAGCATGGACACCAACACCCAAATAGAACAAGTAGCGGGAAGACATTTCAAATTGAATTATTTGACGGTTGACAATACCGTTAACCGTCATGGTTCAAATTTGAAAGGAGGTAGGGATTTAAAATTTAATTATTTAACGGTCTAAAAATACACCATAACGATAGATGTGGATATATATATATATACACTGAGAAGTATAACTCCCCTTTTTTGCTGTATACTGAGAGTATACTTTAGTCCAGTATACTTGTGGTCACCTTAAGAACCTTGCAGATAGGCCTTAGGCCTTAAAGACAAGCGTCAATGTAAGGATGACATGTGCAGCCACAGATGTACTTGTAGCAGACATGGAGAATGTCTCCAGTAGCCTCTTCCCCCTCACAACACTATTCTAACAACTCCGCCCAATGAACATTTCAAAATAATTAGTTCTACCCTTACCCATTTTCCCTCATAAAAAGGCTTAGTTATCTCATCAGAAGTAACAAGACTTTTCATAATGTTGTACTTAGAATCTATATACACTATAAATTACTCATTACTATACTCCGTGTCATAGAAAACGGCGTGAAGGTTTGTGGGTGCCTACCATTTGCATAAACAGCAAACCAATTTCGTTTTTTGTTGGTCCTGCTGATTCTTCCTAATTTTCTATTGCTTTCCTTATTTGCAATAAATTATTGTTTTGGTGGATATGTTGAGATTACTGAGCTGTCTGTCATGAGTGTGGGGGGGGGGGGGGGGGGGAGGGAGGAGCAGGGCCGCCTACAGCCACTCCGACTGTCTCACCACTCGGCTGTTAAAGGCTTTGTCTCAGGTTAGTGTGGGTCACCCAGGTGTGGGAGGAGACACAGGTGTGGGTGTTGGTGCAGGTGTGGGAGATCATGTAGGTGTGGAGGACCACAGATACTAGGGGGGGGGGGAAATGACGATGATGTGTGAGATGACGGGTGTGGCATGTGATATTGGTACATATGAGGCTGGGTGTTTAGAAATATGTGGTTTTGGGGGGTGAGTGAGAGTGAGTGAACTGTGAGAGAGGGTGAGTGAGAGTGAGGGGACTGTGAGAGAGGGTGAGTGAGAGTGATTGGACTGTAAGAGAGGGTGAGTGAGAGTGAATGGACTGTGAGAGGGGTGAGTGAGTGGGTGGAGGTTGGTGTGAAATGTCAGCAGGTGAGAGGGTCCACAGTAGTTTCCCCTCACCCCCTCCCCTTCCCCCTCATCCACCTACACTTTCATCCTCATCCACCTGCCTCTTCACTCCAGGACCCCCCCCACACACATCTGCCCTTTCCTCATAACTCCTCATCTGCCATCTGAGGCCAGTGGCACTCACCTCCCCCCCCACATCTGAGTGCCTCACACACACTTGTATGCCGCTAGCAGGTGTGTGTGACGTGTGTATGAAGCCCTCATGTATGCTGCCCTCACGTCTATGCTTCCCATATGAGTATGCTGCACAGGCACATGTGCAGTCTGCGAGCCTGTGTCACCCACGCTCCTATGCCTCATGACCCCCGTGAGGTACACATACACACACACTCATATTTGGCCAACACACTCATGCCGCCCACATACTCATGCCTTCCATGGACTCATAGCACCGCCAAACCCATGAGTGTTCATCAATAAACACTCGGGCGTAATAGACGCATTCCAGCACATATGTACGCCCGCACATACGTACACCCGCACGTACGTACGTCCGCACATATGTACGCCCACACGTACACACTGGGAAGAATACACGAACCTCCCTCTCAGACCACCTCGGTAGTTATCTAAGTATTTGCGATGGTCCGAAAGCATATTACGGTTTCAGTGATAGCCTACTGACAAACAGGGAAATGAACCTTTGTCCTAAACAGAAATTATTCTCAAGTTATACATTTATTGTAATATAAATCCAGACGGGACACCACGAGCGAAGCTCTCGTCATGTAAGTACATTTAGGTAGTTACGCACACACACACATATATGTAAACAAAACACATAGCCTGTTATACAGGAATTGTAGGTTTATATCTACAGATGACTGGAAGGAAGAGAGACCACGTGGTTTAAGCTGTATATATGTTGTTGTTGTTGAGTTAGGGGCGACGACGATCGTGGGATCGGATGCGCCCCGGCGTACCCGTGAAGGGTGAATCGCAAAGCCAGAAAAGGCGAAACGCCAAGCCAAAACGCGAAATGAGTGACGCCAAGCACTAGAAACTGATATGCACCCCGGCAAAGCTACACACAAAGGGAGAGGCAGAAGCACATAATAGAACAGGGCAAACAAACAGTCAGAAGGGCACACAGCACGTCATAGAGCAAATACACAAGAAATCAGAGCACAAACTTGCCCGGGAACTTGGCGCGCGGGAACCTTACATTGAACGCCTCCCAGAGCACCCATTGCCAAGGGTCTCGTCCATCCACCGGTGACGCCATAACATCCGGAACAGGGGCAACAAACACCTGCAAACTGGGGACCCAGATGGTAGTACTCATGAGGCGAGAAGTCGCCACTCGCCCCCACAGGAAGGGAACTTGCCCCCCACGAAAGCACTCCGGACCGTCAGACAGCAGTAACTAGGCAATCTTCGACCAGTGACCCGGTGGCATCACAGACGCCGGCAACACGTCCCCCAGGGCCCCAACGCGCACCCGCACCACAGGGGTACCCGTGGCCCCGGGCACACCACCAGACGACAGCAGGGAACCCGGACGACGCGCATCCTTCCGTAACGTCACCACCAGGCCACGCCCAGCACCAGAGTCCACACCATCCCTGGCAGCGGGAGCCACCACCCCCCACTGTGGAGAGTCCCCCGGCGGAGAAGGAACCGAAAGCACGTCCGAGACACAGGCACCAGCACCGGCAGGCACATGGACCTCCGCCACCACGAACCGCGGAGACATCGACGCATCCGTATCCACACTGGCAACACCCGAAGCCCCACAGACACTGAAGTCACCAACGTCGGCCCAGGAAGAAGACGAACGCCGGGAACGTTTGGGCACCGGCCGGATATCGTCCGAGCCGGTAAGTGACCCAGAAACACGGGTACCACGAGCCGAAGGAACCGACGCCAGGACGGCAGCAGCCTCTACCACAGGGGGAACCGGGCCACACACAGCAGGAGGCTCCGCAGCCACCCCAGCACCCAGCACATCCGGGACCCGAGTCACGGACACAGGGCCAGGCGCAGCATCAGAAGACGAGGGAGAAGACAGTGACGTCACACAGGGAGCTCCAGGGAGGGCCACGGGAGCAGCTGGGACAGCGACAGGATCAGGCAGACCAACCGACGGTACCTCAAGAACCGGAGGAGGGACGGCAACAACCGGAGGAGGGACGGCAACAACCGGAGGAGGGACGGCAACAACCGGAGGAGGGACGGCAACAACCGGAGGAGGGACGGCAAGAACCGGAGGAGGGACGGCAACAACCGGAGGAACGGCAGGCGCCGCCGGGGAAGCTGCAGCAGCAGACGGGACGCGCACCACCTCATCAACATCACCGGAGACTGCCGCCAGAGGGAGCGGCGGGAAATCCTCGTCGCGGAACAAGTTGACAGGAGCAGCAGGGGCCTCAGAGCACCCGGCAGCCTGATGCCCCAACAGGCCACACCGGAAACAGGTACGAGGCTGCCGGCCATAATACACCCGGACGTAGTACCCCATAAGCCGGACAGAAGAAGGTATATCCGACCGCAGGCGCATCCCCAACGTGCGAATGTTTGTACGCCTCCCAGCATACCGCCCCGAGGAGAGCGTGTTCACCCGCACGCTGACAACAGTACCAAAACCCCCGAAGTAACGCCGGAGGAGGTCATCAGGGAACTCCAGGGGCGCACCATGGACACTGACATAAGTCAGGGCACCACTGCGGTCCGAAATCGCCACAGAGCCGGCATCGTCTGGCAACGGCAACGTACGCCCCCCGTACCGACGGAGGAAGTCCCGGTACTCGTCCTCCCCCACGCCCGTAACTAGCTCCACACCGTAAACAGCTTCCACCGGGACACGAAGCATGTCACACATCACCATCTCGATGGTCGGATAACCAGCCTTACAAGTGAACTCCAGGCCCACGGAGTTCACACGCATAACAGGAGGAAGATGGCCCCCCATGTCAGAACTGCCACGTCAACGCAGCCAGGCAGGCAACAAAACTGGTAGGGCAAAGACGCCCACAACACCTGGCGACCAAAACAGCAAACAACTCCAACAGCCACGGAGGGTCGGTAAACGTCCTCACTCCACGGCTGCTAGCAGTCGACCTAAGCTGTATATATAGAACAGATCCACGAGGCTTCCTCCTCTAACAACAACAACAACAACTGCAATCCGAGCCGTTTTCGACACTATAGGCGTCTGAATCCAAACATGAGAAAATCCACATTCTCATAAGAACACTAAGATATAACCACTATTCAAGAAAGACAACATGATCCTAAAGAAAGGAATAATAACTGCACACCGCTAAATATTATCTATAAAAATTAAGAATAGCGTGTCGAAAATATAAATATTTCGTGAATCCGGTGTAGACGGCTACTTGTCTCACGAACACCGGGGAAGACGACGCTAGCCAGAGGTGTAGACGGCTACTTGTCTCACGAACATCGGGGAAGACGACGCTAGCCAGAGGTGTAGACGGCTACATGTCTCACGAACACCGGGGGAGACAACGCTAGCCAGAGGTGTAGACGGCTACTTGTCTCACGAACACCGGGGAAGACGACGCTAGCCAGAGGTGTAGACGGCTACATGTCTCACGAACACCGGGGAAGACGACGCTAGCCAGAGGTGTAGACGGCTACTTGTCTCACGAACACCGGGGAAGACGACGCTAGCCAGAGGTGTAGACGGCTACTTGTCTCACGAACACCGGGGGAGACGACGCTAGCCAGAGGTGTAGACGGCTACTTGTCTCACGAACACCGGGGGAGACAACGCTAGCCAGAGGTGTAGACGGCTACTTGTCTCACGAACACCGGGGGAGACGACGCTAGCCAGAGGTGTAGACGGCTACTTGTCTCACGAACACCGGGGAAGACGACGCTAGCCAGAGGTGTAGACGGCTACTTGTCTCACGAACACCGGGGAAGACGACGCTAGCCAGAGGTGTAGACGGCTACTTGTCTCACGAACACCGGGGGAGACGACGCTAGCCAGAGGTGTAGACGGCTACTTGTCTCACGAACACCGGGGGAGACGACGCTAGCCAGAGGTGTAGACGGCTACTTGTCTCACGAACACCGGGGGAGACGACGCTAGCCAGAGGTGTAGACGGCTACTTGTCTCACGAACACCGGGGAAGACGACGCTAGCCAGAGGTGTAGACGGCTACTTGTCTCACGAACACCGGGGGAGACGACGCTAGCCAGAGAGATTGTAAACATTGCCAAGCGAAGACGTCCCTTGTGCTTAAACGGAAGTTTATAAGCCAGAAACTATTAATATTAATTTTGTAACAACTGCTTGTGCCTCGTTATTGTTATTAAGGTGTAGGATTGTTTATAATAATAGAGAAGAGAAGCAGTGACAACAAAAAGCATAAACGCAATGCATCAAGCCTATACTGACGCCTTCACTGTCGCCACCAGTCCCGTCTCTGTTTACACCACATAAATCCTAATGTTTACACCACATAAATCCTAATGTTTACACCACATAAATCCTAATGTTTACACCACATAAATCCTAATGTTTACACCACATAAATCCTAATGTTTACACCACATAAATGCTAATGTTTACACCACATAAATCCTAATGTTTACACCACATAAATCCTAATGTTTACACCACATAAATCCTAATGTTTACACCACATAAATCCTAATGTTTACACCACATAAATCCTAATGTTTACACCACATAAATCCTAATGTTTACACCACATAAATGCTAATGTTTACACCACATAAATCCTAATGTTTACACCACATAAATCCTAATGTTTACACCACATAAATGCTAATGTTTACACCACATACATCCTAATGTTTACACCACATAAATCCTAATGTTTACACCACATAAATGCTAATGTTTACACCACATAAATCCTAATGTTTACACCACATAAATGCTAATGTTTACACCACATAAATCCTAATGTTTACACCACATAAATGCTAATGTTTACACCACATAAATCCTAATGTTTACACCACATAAATCCTAATGTTTACACCACATAAATCCTAATGTTTACACCACATAAATCCTAATGTTTACACCACATAAATCCTAATGTTTATACCACATAAATCCTAATGTTTACACCACATAAATCCTAATGTTTACACCACATAAATCCTAATGTTTACACCACATAAATCCTAATGTTTACACCACATAAATCCTAATGTGTACACCACATAAATCCTAATGTGTACACCACATAAATCCTAATGTGTACACCACATAAATCCTAATGTTTACACCACATAAATCCTAATGTTTACTCCACATAAATCCTAATGTGTACACCACATAAATCCTAATGTGTACACCACATAAATCCTAATGTGTACACCACATAAATCCTAATGTTTACACCACATAAATCTTAAATAGTCACAGTTTAGCTTTTTGGAATCCTATTTAATTCTTACCAAAAACACTAACCCCCTAAAAAACAATGAAAGTAGTTAAGACG